>NC_142068.1:91865000-92075000 GCF_059756535.1 Pantherophis guttatus | reverse complement strand
GAAAGCTCCGAGCATGAGGAAGAGGAGTCAGCCAGGCCTTCCTCTCCAGGCCCCTCCCCTCTGGCATTGTCTCAGGTGCCGGCCGAGGGAGAGGAGATTAGCAGGGAGACAGGTGGCTCGGATCAGAGTGACGGAGAAACATCATTCCTGGACACACGCCTCCGAAGGCATGATAAACGATTGCAGCAGCTCAGGAGGCGTGCTAGGGATTAGAACTGAGTCACTGGACCACACCCCAGAGACTATATAATAGAGGGTAGTGGTCAGTGATCCTTGTGATGAACAAAACTAACCTTGGATAGTCACTAGAGCCTCATTCGGAACTGCGGAGAGAAAGATTTATTGTTGTCGGACATTTGGAAGCTGAGTATTTGTCTTTCTGTTTTTCTGTGAAAATAAAGGCACTTGGCAGACGGTGTGTCTATCGCTGCCAAGTGGGAGATAAAGAAACTGGGTGCGTTCCAAAGTGTTTCCTTAACCCTCGGCTGGCTGTGTTTGTGTGTGTGTGTGGACGGGGACAGATCAGATACAAGCCCAATATAATATGATCAAAATTTGAGTCATCTGTAAAAGGCCAGTGTGGAAATGGGTAGGCCAGCGTGGACTTCAACTCCCAGAATTCCTCAGCTAGCACAGCGTCTTAAAGTTGCCAACATTGAGAAACAGTAGGGTAGGTTATTAGATAGAGGGTTAGGATTACATTGGAGACAGATAGATGGAGCTTTCTGCTTTGTTTTAAATGTCATTAGTTGGATGTCTATGGTTGATGCGGATTTGTCATTGGTTGATGTTGGCCCTTCCCAGGGGCCAGCAATGAGGCTACCAGAGGTGGTATTCAGCCGGTTTGGACCGGTTCAGGCAAACTGCTTGCGGCGACCTGCGGGTGGACTCGCCCATCCACCCACCCAGGCACAATCCCATCCTATATTGCTGTGTTTTTGATGCTGCATACATGTGTGGACAGTGCGCGTGAGCGAATTGTCGTGCTGTTTAACATCACACGCATGTGTGGACGGCATATGTGAGCTATTTACCGTGTTTTGTGACACAATCCCATCCTATATTGCTTGTTTTTTATGCCGCATGCATGTGTGGATGGCACGAGTGAGCGAATTGCCGTGCTGTCTAACGTCACACACGTGTGGATAGTGCACACGAGCAAATTGCTGTGTTGTTTGACATCACACACATGTGTGGACAGCATGTGTGAGCTAATTGCTGTGTTTTGTGATGCAATCCCGTCCTATATCGCTGTGTTTTTGATGCCACATGCATGTCTGGATGGCGCACGTGAGCGAATTGCTGTGTTGTTTAACGTCACACGCATGTATGGATGGCGTGCATGAGCTAATTGCCATGTTTTGTGATGCAGTCCTGTCCTATATCACTGTGTTCTTGATGCCACACGCATGTGTGGATGGCGCACATGAGCTAATCTCCATTTTTGTGATGCAATCCTGTCCTATATCGCTGTGTTTTTGATGCCGCATGCATGTGTGGATGGTACGTGTGAGCTAATTGCCGTGTTGTTAAACATCACACGCATGTGTGGACAGCACGCGTGAGCTAATTGCCGTATTTTGTGACGCTGCACGATTGTTTTCTCGCATGCAGGCGCGCTCACATTTCCAGTGCTGGGCGAACCGATTGCTACAGTATGTGAATCCCTCCTCTGGAGGCTACCATGAATCACAGATGATGGAGGAAGCCGTCAACAAAGCTTCTCATCCTTGGATGAAGGATGAGATAGGTTGATAACAACTAAGCGGTAACAACACAGAATACTTTCTGCAATCACTTCTATAGATGAAATAAAAGGGGGGGAAAGAAGCAGATAATTTGGGAGGGGTTAAGAATTTCCAACAATTTCTTTTGCATGAAATGTGAAGTTGGGTCTGCCTGCACCAGCCGTTTAACAAAGTAGCACTTAAATTCCACGCCTTCCCATCTCCCATCCTAGGCTTTTTTTTTTTTTAAATAAAAATACAGGATTTCACTGTTCCAGCAGGAATATGCGTTGCTTAGGTATTCATTTCAGCGGCATTGACAATGCTGACAATATAATTGACCTAAAAAGTTCTGGATTTCCTGTTAATGCACTTTTAGAAATGTACATCAACTGCAAGAAAATCATTTCTATCTACATTTTGCTTGATTTCCATTTTCAAGGGGGGGAAAAAAAGAGTCTCATCTCATCATTATTATTCTATTTGAATAGCAGTGATATCTTGAGAGATGGAAGGAATTGTCTATTGTATCGCCAGGAGTACTTTATTTCGATATTTTCTTTGTCTGATTATACATGATAAACACACATTAGTGACATTCCGTGCATGTTTTGAAGATAAATGGAATATCTCTTTAAGCCATTCCTGACACTTCCTAACCTGTAGGTTTAATGGCGTATTCTTTCTTTGATTCAATAATTTGCTGTCAAAAAAAGCAATGCTGACATTTTCCTTGTTGCGGGACTAAAATGGAACGAAATCTCTTATCTTTCAGATAATTTTTTTTTTTAAAAAAATAAAAAATCGGGGTGAACATTTTAAGATTAAAAAAAAATGTTTTTGAAACGATGGGGGAGTGAAAGATATAAGTGTTGACGTTATACCAAGTGCCGGTATGGCAAGGGATGAAAAGGAATAATAATAAAAAGGAATAATAATATCTCAAACTTGGAGTCTTCTTGAATTAATTAAGGAATGGGTGGAATTTTTATGTTTTGTTTTTGAAAATCGGTTGTCTCGATCACGGCTTGCATAAACAGTAGCTCTTTCAAGTTGCAGATACAAATGTCTAAAATAATGGACTTTTGACTTACCTGCAACTTATTTCATCGCATGATAACAGAAGGGTTCAAGTCTTTATTTCCATCCTTGAATTACTTTTGCCCTTTTTCCCCCCGCTTTTTTTTAAAAAAATAATTTTTATTACAATTTGCCTTTACACAACTCGAATACATAATCAACAGACTGTGTCATTTTTATATACTTTGGATCAACATTCTATAAAATATATACATTATATAAATTCACTATCTAATCCTAAATAGCCTTATATATATTTCCAATTTTTATTTCTATTATCTATCCAAGTGTACCATTTTTCCCAAACCGCATAAAATTCCGAATCATCTTTTTCTTTTAATTCTAGGGTCAGTTTATCCATTTTGGCACATTCATATATCTTCTGAATGATCAATCCCTCTGGTGGTGTATTGTGTTCCTTCCAGTATTGCGCGAACGCAATTCTTGCCGCTGTTAATATATGTAGAATCAAATATCTTATCTTTCTATCAAATTTTGTTTTAAGTATTCCCAGGAGAAATGTTTCTGGGTTTAATTCTATTTGACATTTTATTAGTTCTTGTAACCATCCTTGTATCTTAGTCCAGTACTTTTTTGATTCAGGACATAGCCACCAAGCATGAAAGAAGGTACCTTGACAATGGTTACATTTCCAACATTTTGGGCTTAGATTCGAATACATTTTAGCCAGCCTTGATGGAGCTAGGTGCCAGCGGTAAAGCATTTTGTACTGATTTTCCTTGTAAGCAGCAGATTTTGTTATAGTGTAATTTTTGTTCCTAATTCTTTCCCAATCGTCTAAATCTATATTATGCCCTATGTTTTTAGCCCATGCAATCATCATCTTTCCCCCTTTTTTAGGTAGTTGCAGAACATATTGGACAATCTCACCTTGATGCAGTGGTGGGATTCAGCCGGTTCGGATCAGTTCATGCGAACTGGTAGTAGCAACCCGCCCGGGTGCAATCCCCTCCTATATCGCTGTGCTTTTGATACCTTACACCTGTGTGGACGGCATGTGTGTGTGAATTGTCATGTTCTTTGATGTTGCATGCATGTGCAAATGGCATGCACGAATGAATTGCTGTGTTGTTTGACGTCGCAAGGATGTGCAGGCGGCGCGTGCACTAGTGAAGCGAGCACGCTCACATTTCTGGTGCTGGGTGAACCGGTTGTTACAGTATGTGAAGCCCACTTCTGCCTTGATGGTAATTATACAACAAAATGTTATTGTGGTGGTGATGATTATTGACAACAATAGAATTAAGAGTGCAAGAAAAAGAGAATGTACATTATGTCCAGAGGTGGGTTTCAGCAGGTTCTGATTAGTTCTAGAGAACCGGTAGTGGAAATTTTGAGTAGTTTGGAGAACCGGTAGTAAAGATTCCGACTGGCCCCACCCCCATCTATTCTCTGCTTCCCAAGTCCCAGCTGACTTGGGAGGAAATGGGGATTTTGCAGTAACCTTCCCCTGGAGTGGGGTGGGAATGGAGATTTTACAATATCCCTTCCCTGCCACACTCACCAAGCCACACCATGCCTACCAAGCCACGCCCACAGAACCGGTAGTAAAAAAATTTGAAACCCACCACTGAGTATGTCTGTAACATTTTTGTAATATCCATTCAGTATTTGGTGTCCGTTCATACCTGTCATATATCTATCAGATTCTAAGACCAATCACTCACATACTAGGAAAATGCTTGTAAAATGCTCGTTTTCCACATTTCTGGTAAAATCAAGAGGACTAGAGGCAAAGGGGAAATAATTTGCAGTCAAATAGTGGGATGTACTATTTAATGGGAATTCTCTTTAGGAAAGAATTTTTCTGTTCTATCTCATGAACTGGCCTCTTGCTTTGAGTGTTAAGATCCTAAAATATTGCTAGCAGGTGCCTAAATCTCAGATAGCAGAAAACTCTTGAAAAAAATTTGGTTCTAGAAACCAAAAATACTAAATACCTTTCAAATTAGTAAGATCCTTCCCTTTGAGCAGTTTCCAAATCAGGAGATCTCGCAATCTATAATACGAGATAAATCAAACTGACTTGGTTTGAAAGCAGATTAATAATAAGGAGGGGAAAAAACTTCAGAAAAAAGAAATTGAATATTCATTCTTGATTGACTGCATTTGTAGGAGGCGAAAGGCATCTGACAGAAACCATGAAGGTGTCAAAATGACATTACATATGTCATCATGTCATGTCACAGATGACATTGTTTGTATGATGATGTCATGATGCATACAAATGTATGATGCATACAATGCTTGAGCAGGGGGCTGGACTAGAAGACCTCCAAGGTCCCTTCCAGCTATTCTATTCTATTCTATTCTATTCTATTCTATTCTATTCTATTCTATTCTATTCTATTCTATTCTATTCTATCCTATCCTATCCTATCCTATCCTATCCTATTCCATTTTATTCTATCCTTTCCTTTCCTTTCCTTTCCTTTCCTTTCCTATCCTTTCCTTTCCTTTCCTTTCCTACCCTACCCTACCCTACCCTACCCTACCCTACCTTACTCTACCCTGTAATTCTATTCTATTCTATTCTATTCTATTCTATTCTATTCTATTCTATTCTATTCTATTCTATTCTATTCTATTCTATTCTATTCTATTTTTGAATGAAAGTCAACCAAACAAGAGTGTCTTTTCTCACATTTTTGTGTAACTCATTTCAATAGAATTTGCACAGGAAGAGTTCTCCCTAAGGGTTATTCTTAGTATCTCATAGTCTGCTCTAAACTTTTACTAATGCTCTGTAAAGAAGGCATAGTTGTTAACTGGGCAGGTTTGTGACTAACTAGGTGATACAATCAACCAAATAAAACCATCGCCCATAAATGTCTTTTTGAGAAAGGAAAAAAAAAGAAAGAAAGAAGAATCACTGGGTAAACAAAGCTAATGCCTTTGCATTGCCTTTTAGAGACCGATAAATATTTAATAATCATCTGTCTACAGTCAACGTGGAGGGGGAAATCTTTAAACAGACAATTTCAAAAGCTGGAACATGCATTTTAATTGGTAAGCATTAGTCAATGTAGCTTCTACGGAACTGAATGGTTTTTATCTTTTCTAGGCAATTGTTTTCTAGACTTATATCTCTGATAAAACCTACATTTTAAATGAGAGCAGAGGTTTATTTTTTATTGTAGTGAAATCTGGAGGGCTAAAAGTTTACAACTCAGATTAGATTGTCTTGATCCATTTGTCTTCTCAGCTAGAAATTCAAACTAAACAGAGTTATAGTCACGCACCAAATGTGTGGGGGAGTAAAGGGAATGTAAGTGTGTATTTACCTCAATTTGTGCTGATGCATTGCAATAACAATAATAATTCAAGACACCTGATACAGTCCTTGTGCCTTTTTTTTATTAATTCAGTTTCAAACCGATTTTATTTTTGCCAACTCCCAGACACAGTTATTCTAATTATTACTGTACTGTACCTTGTCCATAAACGGGTTTAATTTTTGTTCGTTTTCCCTGACTATGTAGCCGATTCTTTGGGAAGTACCTTCTGTATCTCACATCAGCCGATTTCAACCATCTAAGTGCTGAAATTGAGCTATTTTGCTCTCTGTAAAAATAAACCCCAGACCATTATGTGTAATTTTTCATTCAAACACACACACACACACACACACACACATACACACACACCTCAGTTTTATATCCTCTCCTTTAATCCGTCAGCTCCACTGAACGCCGAGTGGCAACAACAACGTTGTAGAAACCTGGATGTCAACTTCAATCTGCCGCGATTTGGTGTGAAATTTGTGCCATGGTGTGGGGCAAGAAAGGTCAAGCCTCCATAATTGATGTTGCTTATTCATCTGCTTCCCCGAGTATTTTTCTCGCTCTATGCTGGCCTTTGTTTGGATAAATTGTTTGAAGATTTACTATAGTCCTTAAAGGGTGGGATGTCCAACTTTAATGTCCTTGCTAGGGAGTCGGCTCTGCCCAGCTGGGATAACACACAATGGCGTTTAGAGGAGAGAGAGACAGAGACAGAGAGACAGAGAGAGTCAGAGAGACAGAGATAGATAGATAAATCAGAGAGAGAGAAAGAGAAACACAGATAGATAGATAGATAGATAGATAGATAGATAGATAGATAGATGAGAGAGAGAGAGAGAAATGCACAGAGATAGATAGGTAGATAGAGATGAGAAACACACAAATAGATAAATAGATGAGAGAGAGAGAAACAGATAGATAGATAGATAGATAGATAGATAGATAGATAGATAGATGAGCGAGAGAGAAAAACACAGATAGATAGATAAATAAATAGATGAGAAACACACAAATAGATAAATAGATGAGAGAGAGAGAAACAGATAGATAGATAGATAGAAAGATAGATAGATAGATGAGAGAGAGAGAGAGAAATGCACAGAGATAGATAGGTAGATAGAGATGAGAAACACACAAATAGATAAATAGATGAGAGAGAGAGAAACAGATAGATAGATAGATAGAAAGATAGATAGATAGATGAGAGAGAGAGAGAGAAATGCACAGAGATAGATAGGTAGATAGAGATGAGAAACACACAAATAGATAAATAGATGAGAGAGAGAGAAACAGATAGATAGATAGATAGATAGATAGATAAGCGAGAGAGAGAAACACAGATAGATAGATAAATAAATAGATGAGAAACACACAAATAGATAAATAGATGAGAGAGAGAGAAACAGATAGATAGATAGATAGATAGATAGATAGATAGATAGATAGATAGATAGATAGGAGAAACACACAGAGATAGATAGATAGATAGATAGATAGATAGATAGATAGATAGATAGATAGATAGATAGGAGAGAGAGAGAGAAACACAGAGATAGATAGATGAGAAAGAGGGAGAGGGAGAGGGAGAGGGAGGGAGGGAGGGAGGGAGGGAGGGAGAGATTTCTCTTTCTACCCGTCCCTCCATCACTGAGTGAAATAATTAAGACTTTTTTGTGAGGTAATTCACCATGGAATCTTAGTTTGGGGCTATGAAAAGCTAACAATTACTGCTGTGGCTCAAACTATTATTTTAAGAACTTGAATGGAACCGAGTCTGAAGTGCCAGAGGAGGGGAAAAGTCAGACACACAGAGAAGAATCTGTGTGATCTTTTGTGTCGCTTTTTCTTTTCTTTTTCTTTTTGGACAGTTTTCCCATTATTTTATAGGAGGGAAAGTCCTAATGATGGGGATTGATGAGGGAATTAATTCTATTTTGGGTCATTAGCCTTATTCTGCTTATGGAAGCAAATGGCTTCATTTGTTAATGAATGTTACTAAGCTGATCTCGTTAGCAATTTAGGGGGGGGTGTCTTTGCCACGATTCCCCTCCCCCATAATTTTAGCTCAAGCCTTAATTGCAACCCTAAAAGAGAATGCAGACTTAAAAAAAAAATGAAAAAGTGCAAGAAAGCAAAAGAGAGAAAGAAAAGGGACACCCCCTCTGAGAAAACAACTTCCCACTCTCGTCACAAATATAAACCATTTCACTCTTCACTTCCTTTTCATTGTAAAGCTTTTTTATATCCTCACTCATGTTTTAACCATAGCCATATCCAATCTGCAAAAAGTCCAAACAGAGCCCTAAAATAATAACATTGATTAACAAAGGTAGAACAGAACAGAACAGAGCAGAGCAGAGCAGAGCAGAGCAGAGCAGAGCAGAGCAGAGCAGAACAGAATAACAGAGTTGGAAGTGACCTTGGAGGTCCACTAGTCCAACCCCTTGCTTAGGCAGGAAACCCTACACCACTTCAGACAAATGGTTATCTACTGTGTTTCCCCAAAAATAAGACCCTGTCTTATATTTTTTGAACCCTGAAATAAGCACTTAGCCTTATTGCCATGCGCTCAAAAGCCCGATTGGGCTTATTATCAGGGGATGTCTTATTTTGGGGGAAACAGGATAATCTCTTAAAAACTTCCAGTGTTGGGAGTATTTACAACTTCTGGAGGCAAGTTGTTCCACTGGTTAATTGTTGTCACTGTTAGGAAATTTCTCCTTCGTTCTAAGTTGCTTCTCTCCTTGATTAGCTTCCACCCATTGCTTCTTGTCCTGCCCTCAGGTGCTTTGGAGAATAGCTTGACTCCCTCCTCTTTGTGGCAGCCCCTGAGATATTGGAAGACTGCTATCATGTCTTCCCTAGTCCTTCTTTTCATCAAACTAGATATACCCAGTTCCTGCAACCGTTCTTCATATGTTTTAGTAGAATTCAGGATTCCACATCTCAAGTCTTAACTGTAAGGAAATGCACATTTAGAGCGCGTAAAGAAGTCACAGCCTCCTAATGTGAAGAAATGCTTAAATTTGAAAATGACAAAGAGGGACCATTTCTCCTTTAAAGGAAAAAAACATCCCTTACTTTAAGTGGAGAGACAATTAAATAAAAAGATAGTTTAAACGCTATCAGATAAGGATACATAAAGTAACTAGAGGAGGGGAAAGGCTTAAATGCCATATTAATTGTAAGCAAATCCAAAACAGGGAGTTCTCCAGTCACAATCACTCATTTAATGACTGTTTGAAGTTACAGCGGTGCTGATAAACATGATTTATAGCTTACAACATCCCCACAATCACATTGATGAAAATTAGGTGCTCAGCAATCGGCATGCATTTATGACAATTGCAGCATACCAGGTCACATGACATACTTAAAAAACTGCAGCAAAAATCAGGCACGCCTTCGTTCATAAGTTGAGGACTATTGCTACACCACATTTTTCCAGATTGGTACAAGTCCAAAGAGAACCATTCCCCAATAACAATATGCCCCATTCAAATAAACATCCAGTATCCCCCCCCTATAATCAAATCCACATTAAGAAAGCATCAAGTAGTCCTTGGATCCTCCAGTGGTGGGTTACTCCCGGTTCCGCCCGGTTCCGCCAAGCCGGTAGCGGTGATATGACGTCACTGAACCGGTTCTGCCCCCCAAATAAATGAGTAGACCGGTACAGCTCTGCAAGCAGTTAAAAGCCTGGTAGACCAGTACCTCTGCTAAATCCTAAAGAATTGTCACATGACCATCAAGCCACGCCCACAAAATAAGCCACGCCCACAGAACCGGTAGTAAAAAATTTTAGAACCCACCCCTGGGATCCTCGTATGTGTTGTGGCCCACCAGCAGCCTGCAGAGCTGGCAGCAGAGTCGACAGTGAGGAAGTTGGGGAGGAACATGGGCCAGCCCTGGGGGCTGGGGAAAGCTTGGACGAAGGCTCTGCGTCAGAGGCAGAGAGGGAGCTAGACAGCAGTGAGTCAGAAGAAGAGTTGGAGCCCGTTCCCAGTGTGCACATGCGCAGAGCTGCCAGAAGACAAGAACAACGAAGAAAGCAGGGTCGACTTGGGAGTAAAGCCATACCTTGGAGGTGATTGGCCCCTCCCATAGGAAACAAAAGAGGAGCGAACGGGGAGTGGGCTTTTCCAGGAAACAATTCATTCAGTCGGCCATTGCCAAAGTGGAAAGTTCTGTTCGTGACTTAGAAAAGCTCTGTGCCACGTTTTGCCTTGTCTGCGGTTGGAAACTAATTATCTGGAAGCTTTCCCAGCGAGATAAGGTGTGTTAATAAATATGCCTCTGAAAGACTGTTTGCAAAGCCATGTGAATGAACGTAATTTACAAAGCCATGTGAATGAACGTAATTTACAGTTGTGTAAATAAAAGGGGTTTTACCAGGACTAAGATTCTGCTTTTTGCTACTTAAGGAAAACTAGGTCAGAACAGTATGAATAGAAGACTGAACTAATTTTTTTGAAACAATTAATAAGATAATTTCTGAATGTGATTAGCAAGGGAAGCTCAAACTTGTGGCTGGAGAAAGTATGACAGTCCCCCAGCTGCTGTTTTTCCTGCCCTCCAGGGATTACTGCTTTGTAGATTTCGTGGGAGAAGCAACCCTACAGAGCACAGATTGGGTGATCTCATATCCTCTCTTGTGTCCAGAGAGAGTCAAAGAAGCCGATCTACTCACCAACTCCCTGTTCTTAGCCACAAACTTTGGCTCTGCTTTTCATGGCGCTATCTTCAGCCTGCCATTCTTCCCCTGAAATACAGCTGGGCTTTTGCCATGATTTTGAAAAAAGCATCTGCTAGCCAGTGGAATCTGCTGTTTTTGAAGGTAGGTGAGAGAATTTGAGCTCAGGTTGGAAGAATATTGAATATTTGAACAGTGCTGAACAAGCACGGAGAAACCTCTATCTCCTTGTGGCTGAAAAAAAATATATCAAAGAGCTGTGTGTTTTGCTCGGAACAGTAGCAGAGTTGGAAGGGACCTTGGAGGTCATCTAGTCGAACCCCCTGCTCATGCAGGAGACCTATGCTAGGGATTCGAACCGCCGAACTGCCGACCTTTCGGATCGACAAGCTCAGCGTCTTAGAGCCACTGACCCACCTAGCCAGGCTTCTGTTAAAAGAAACCCTTAAAAACACGCAGAAAGAATTTACTTCTCTAGTTCGGAAGAAATTTAAGAGACAGAGTGGGGGTGTGGAAGAAATTCTGTTACCATCTGGAGAACAAATAAAATAGTTTGAAATAACGGCCTTGATTCCCATTGAACAAAAGCGGAAGTGACTTTTTTGGTTAACCTGTTAATTCTGCCACCGTTTAAGCACACCTTTCCTGGTGCGCTCGGCTTCAGGTAACCTTGAGGTGGATGGTCTTAAGTGTGTGTGAGAGAGAGAAAAAGAGGGACACAGTATGTATTGCTTCTCACCTTAAGCCTAAGGCTACTTTGTGGTGTTTTACGTGCATATTTTTTTCCCTGCCGTTATTGAAATTTCAAGGTCTGTCTCTTTTTGGAAAACTAACATGCATTGGATATTTTGGTCCACAAAGCAGAAGTTGATTTTTATGAATTCCAAAGTGTTCTGTCCCCATCGCACACACACACACAAACAGACAGCCAGGAGTTAATGAATCAAACAGTCAGGAATTCCTTTAAGATAACAGTCTTGGCAGCGAACCATGAACTGCCTGCCAGGAGATTTTACTCACTAAGGGAGGTTTTTTCTCCTCAGTCCGATATACCAAATTAATTCCTCAAAGCAAAGAATTGTCAAAGTCCAGTCCGAAGAAATCCAAAAAGAGATTCTAAAAGAGATTCTAGGGTTCTAGAAACACGATATGACTTCCGAGCTTTTCAATTTGTCCATCACAAGGCCTGAATAGCCGACACACCCCCTTTTATCCCTTGTGGGGTGTGGTCCAGTGACTCAGCTCAATCTCTGGCCCACCCATGCCTCTTTCTCTGCTGCGCGCACTTATCCTTCCGACGCTGTCTGGGATCCAGCCAAAATTCATCCCTCTCGCTCTTTACTGCGGCTGCTCCGAAGTGCCTTGCTCCTGGCATATCTCTTGGCCTTCAGAGGAAACCTGAGGCATTGCCAGAGAGGAGGGTCCTGGAGAGGGAGGCCTTGCCAAATCCTCTCCTTCACCTTCTGAGTCCTCTCCCTCTGTTAGGACAGGCTCGGGGGTCAGAGTCACAACACAAAGCGACTTCTGTGCAGAAGACAGAAATATTTGTGAGCACAACCCGAGAACATGTGTGTGAGCCCAAGGATATATTTACTGTATTTTTCGGAGTATAAGACGCACCAGAGTATAAGACGCAGCTTAGCTTTTGGGGAGGAAAATAGGAAAAAAAAAATCTGCCTACCAAGGAATTCATCTGGCTAGTGTCCTTAGTCTGGTCAACTTCAGCACCTTAGTTTGCTGGTTTTTTATCCCCTGCTTGGGGATAAAAAAAACAGCTTCTAAGGCACAGCTGAGAGGAAGCAGCAATGAGAAAAGCAGGCATAGCACAGGGAGATCGCTTCACTCCAGGAGTGGGTTCTAAAATTTTTTACTACCGGTTCTGTGGGCGTGGCTTATTTTGTGGGCATGGCTTGATGGTCATGTGACAATTATTTAGGATTTAGCAGAGGTACTGGTCTACCAGGCTTTTAACTGCTTGCAGAGCTGTACCGATCTACCCATTTATTTTTTGCAGGCACTGGTCTACTCATTTATTTTTGCAGGCACTGATCTACTCATGTATTTTTGCAGGCACTGGTCTACTCATTTGTTTTCTTTTAACACTGATCAGCTGTAAGGTGGCCCTTTGAAGCCCCACGGCAAGAGTTTAAACAGTTTTTTTTCCCTCTAGCCGATCAGCTGGGACTCAGGAGGCAGCAATAGATTGGGGGTGGGGCCAAATAAAAGGTAAGAATAACGCGGGGGGGTTGGGGTGTGCGGGGCGTGGGGGTGGCACGAGGGGTGGGGGTGCATGAGTGGGCAGGGAAGCAGAACCGGTTCAGTGACGTCATCATCACCGCTACTGGCTTGGGAGAACCGGGCCAAACCAGGAGGAACTTACCACTGCTTCACTCTGCTAGCACCTAATTAGGCTGAAAAAAAGCTTCTAAAGAACAGCTGAGAGTCGGAGCAATGCATGGAGACTGTTTCACTCGCTAGCTCCTTGTTAAAGCACAGCGGAGAGTCGAGGGAGCAGGCAAAGCCGGAGGGAGCAGACAAAGCTGGGAAGATTGCTTCACTCGCTAGCACCTTGTTAGCGTCTCGTTAGGGCTGAAAAAAGAGCTTCGAAAAAGCTACATTCAGAATATAAGACTCACCCAAATTTTCAGCCTCTTTTGGGGGGGAAAAGATGCGTCTTATACTCTGAAAAAATATGGTATATATTTACATTGTGAAACAGAGCTCTGATTTTACAACGCTGCTCAGTCATTTGAACCACATATTCTTCCCAAGGCCGTTGTGTACACAGACAAGTTGACAAAGCTTTTTATTTAACAAGTGAAAGCAAGCCTCTAGTCTTACATGGCAAGGAGAAATCCTCCTTAATACAAACAAATTCAGTGACATTTCTTGGCTAATAAATGTAAACACAACCTTGTACACCAGAAATAAACAGTGGAGAGGAATAATATTTGCCTATTAAAGGCAATTGAAATAATTGTGGTTGCTCTGTATTAATTAATTTCACGATCAGGGTTGTCTTTTTGAATCCCCACCTTTTACTTAAAAACATAATAGTGAAAAAAAAAAAAGAATTCGGTGTTAATAATGAGAATTCGGTGGTAACAGACGTCGGTTTAGAGTTTAAAACAGAAATAGCTGTTTTACACGAAAAAGATTGAATGTATAAACGTAGGTTTACTCAAATACCATTAAGTATTGCTTGTACAAATCTTCATTGCGCACTAATGGTGTTAGTGTAATGCCGTAGCTAGTACAAAGAACTCTTTTTAAAAAATTGCATAAATAATCATTAACTACCGGTACAAAACTTATTTTCTGTAAATATTCCCTTTCCTGTTGTTTTCTTGCAATCAGCAATAACTTATATTTCAGCAATAATTTTACAGACAGAAGCGCTATCTTTTTCCCTGTCACTCACCAGCACTAAAGCTGTCTTTAGTCAGTTTTCCATTATTTAGCAATCTCTGTAGAAATACAGTATTTAATTGCTTTTCAGTGGAGCTTAATATGTATCCTGTCTTGCCCTGAATATGTAAAAGAAATGTTTCTTAAGAGCTGATCTCTATATATAGCATGAATAGAGAACAGGATGTCAGAGAGAAGGCTGGACTCAAATACTTCTTGCTGATATGTTACGTTTCCGTCTGCGAATTTTAGTTTTTGCCCGCAGTCTGAAATGGTGTAATCAAGGAATTACATTAATCCCGCGTTGCTCTTACAGATATCGCTTCAGAGAAAAATGGGGAAGGTAAATCATCTTAAAAGTGATTTTAATAATGAGGTTAGCTCCTCCAACCTGTCTTTGGAATAAGACTAGATTCTTTGGGGCTGTTATTTAATTTTTGGGATTCTCGTTTATGGGCTATTTTTATTCTTGGCTATTCAAGGCCCGACACATGATGAGTCTTTTGCTGAGGTCAATAGTGCAAAAAATCTTTTGGAGCTTCCAAACCGTAGTAGAATAGAACAGAGCTGGAAGGGACTTTGGAGGTCTTCTAGTCCAGTCCCCTGCTCAAGTAGGAGAACCTATGCAATCTCAAACGAACAACTGTCCAGTTTCTTCTTCATCACCTCCAGTGATGGAGCACCCACTATTTTTGAAGGCAAGCTATTGCACTGGTTAATTGTCCTCACTGTTAGGAAGTTTCTCCTTAATTCCAGGTTTAGAATAGAAGAGAAGAGAAGAGAAGAGAAGAGAAGAGAAGAGAAGAGAAGAGAAGAGAAGAGAAGAGAAGAGAAGAGAAGAGAAGAGAAGAGAAGATGCAATGGAATAAGAATAGAATAGAATGGAATGGAATGGAATGGAATGGAATGGAATGGAATGGAATGGAATGGAATAGAAAGCTGGTGCTTTGGAGAATAGTTTAAAAAGAAGGGACAGGAAGGTATAACTGAAACTGAGAGGAAAAATTATAGCTCTAGCAACATTTTCCAGTTTCTGTAGGTACTTTGAAGTGACGAGTGTGTTGTGGTGACTTGCTGGCCCAGGATGATCCCTTCCAAGGGGCTAACTTGCCTCATCACAAAATGGCTGCTTTGATGAGGGCAGTATACAAATCCATTTATCAGAAAGCGGGTCACTGAAATTGGGTGACCTTGAGCCAGTCGCAATCTCTCAGCCCAGCTCATCTCACAAGGTTTTTGTAGTGGGGAAAAAATAGGAAGAAGAAAGTGTATCACCGTCTTGAGTTATTTGTGAAAATATTAATGAAGGTGGGAGATCAATAAAAATAATCAATAAATTGGGTTGCAAAATGTTGTTCACTGTGATCTGGCAAAGATGCACTTTTTAATATTTACATTTTCTGAGTAGCAGGGGCAAATTCTGCAAACCCAAACCAGGGTTACTTTCATGTCACATGGCAAGACCTTTATTTAAAAATCGATCAATAAATGATGGTCTTCTACCCACACTTGAGTCCTAATAACTTCATGAATGCAAGCTTGGAGGAGGAGGAGGAGGAGGAGGAGGAGGAGGAGGAGGAGGAGGAGGAGGAGGAGGAGGAGGAGGAGGAGGAGGAGCAGAAGAAGAAGAAGAAGAAGAAGAAGAAGAAGAAGAAGAAGAAGAAGAAGAAGAAGAAGAAGAAGAAGAAGAAGAAGAAGAAGAAGAAGAAGAAGAAGAAGAAGAAGAAGAAGAAGATGATTCACGGACAATCCAAACTGACGACTTTGCAATGACAAAGTTGAAACTGTTTCACACTTAATATGTGAGTGCAGCAAAATCGAGCAAACTGGTTACAAAGCTAGACATGATCGAGTTGCTAAATTAGTCCACTGGTCATTATGTAAAAAATATGACATAGCTGTATCTGAAAAGTCATGGGAGCATGAAGTGGAAAAACTTACCGAAAATGAGACAGTGAAGATCTTGGAGGACTTTCGAATACAGATGGATAGTAATTTGAAACACAACACGCCAGATATCACAGTTGTCGAGGGCCGTAGCGTACAGTTTATTGATATCGCAGTACCAGGAGATGCCAGAGTCAAAGAAAAAGAAAAAATAATGAACTATCGCGACCTGGCCATCGAAACTACACAGCTATGGATGAAACATGTAACAGTGATACTCATGGTCATCGGGGCACTTGGTACCATGTCCACAAATTTTACAAAACACATCAACAAATTGCACTATCCTGCAATAACACCAGAGGAACTGCAAAAAACTGCTACTCGGAACATCATATATTTTAAGAAGGTACTTGGTTGATACCTAGAATGCTGGCAGCAACCCATGTCAACCATTAGCACCAGTCAATGGTATTTGTGATGCATTTTTAGATGTTCAGTTGACTGA
The DNA here is from genome assembly GCF_059756535.1 of Pantherophis guttatus. Lineage (NCBI taxonomy): Eukaryota > Metazoa > Chordata > Lepidosauria > Squamata > Colubridae > Pantherophis > Pantherophis guttatus. The sequence continues at coordinate 92,058,392 of NC_142068.1, read as the reverse complement.
GTTTCATGTTTAATGAATAAAAGGATAACAACAACAACAACAACAACAACAATAACAACAACAACAACAATAATAGGTGGTTTTTTTGTAGAGTCAAAATATTTGCCAGACTTGAACATTTTGACTCTATAAAAAACCACCTTACTCGGAACAGCTTACATCCTCCGACCATACCTTAACAGTTCCTAGGTCCTTGGTTAGGACTTGAGCTGCTGAGCTATTAACCAGCCTCAAAGGCTGTGAATCTCACTAAAGATTAACCAATAATAATAATGTATCATTACATTATATACATCATGCAGTCCTAAACGCTTTGGAAGTGTTTGACTAGTGATTTGGGATATGAAATCCAGCATGGTCATCTCGTTTGCTGTGTATACTGTAATGATGATAATAATAATAATAATAATAATAATAATAATAATAATAATAATAATAATAATAATAATAATAATAATAATAATAATACTGTTTCCATCTTTTCAGTGCTCTGGGTAGCTTCTAACCTTGAAAAAGTCTTGGTGAGCTCTCATCAAGCATTAACCATGTCCATGTTGTTAAACTTTTCAATTTTAACCTTTATTGCACTTAACCGAAATGCTGTAAAATTGTGAATGTGCTCAGAGGGTTTTTAGAATTTTTCATCTGGTCGAAAGTTAAAATGCAAAGGCAAGGGGGAAAAAAATTGAAGAAGGCTATGATTCCTTCCAAATCTAGAACGTGTTAAGCAGGCTCCATTTCAGAATAACTGGTGTTGCAGCACAAGAGCAGGATTTTTTTTTTCTCTCTTTGTCCAAACTCTTACCTCTGGATGGGCTTTGTAAATATTCAAGCTTAATTTACAGCTTGCAAGAGGCCATCAACTGACAGGCTTCTTTCCTGCCTCTGCTTTTCATCTTTTTTTTTCTTTTTTTTCTTTTTGCTGTCAAAACGAAGCCTTTGGCAGGATATTTTTCAAGAGTGCAGTGTCGTTTCAGAGACATTGTTCAGGTTTCCCCTCTTCATAATTCTAGAATTGTTCACTCTCCATCTTCTTGATGTGATTTAAAAAAAAAAAAATTGGTTTTCACGAGGAAAGACTGTTCCCCTTTCATGGTTGTTTGTGCTGTATAGAGATAATTCCTGGCATTTTTTGAGGACAATCTCTGGCCAGGGCTGTGAAAGAAGAACCTTGTCATGTGCGACATAAATCATTCAAGGTTATTAGTATGGAAAGCCCTGTGATAGACATTAGCAATGGGAGGCCCCTAGGAGAAGGGGAACTCAAGAATAAGGTGGAAAACCAGGACTTTTCAAAAATCTATCTATCTATCTCTATCTATCTATCTATGGATGTGTTTGTATGTATGTTCTAGTATAACTCTGGAATGCCTCAAGCAATTTCAACCAAACTTGGTACACAGATGACTTACTCTCTGGAAACAAATACTGTGGGGGTAAGACATCCCTAACACCCCTCGGGGTGTGTGTGTTCTGTTAAGATACAGCCTGTTGTGCCTTAAAATGGCTTCTACTGTACTGCCTTAAAATGGCTTCTACTGTGCAGCACAGTGGAGTTGCCATGGTATCGGCTTCACAGTACTCAACAAGGGGGCTCCCTCTGGCAAGGGGGAAAATCCAACATTAGAAATTACATTTGGTCTGGACATTTTCAACAAGGCTTTGATTATTCTTGAGGACAAATGTATGGCCATGATCAATAAAACATTACTGCAACTCAGCCTACCTGCACCACTATGAGACCAACTTGATGTACTTCACACAGATTACATACGAGAAAAGAACTACACCATCGAACAGCTTAGTGCATATATCGCGGACAAGAAGCCACTTCTAAATCAAGATCAGAAAAAAGCATACCAAATGATCAGGGTATCATTTGGTGGTATCATTTTACTTGACGTTTCTGGGGGCACAGGGAAAACATTTTTAACTAATTTAATTCTTGCTGAAATCAGGGCTCAGGGTGAAGTTGCTCTTCCTGTCTAATACAAGATTGGGATAAATAAATACCCGGGTTATCAGCTAGTAATGGATAAAATAGTAATTCACCTTTCTTAATATACTATGAAAGCAGTGCCATGCTCATCACTTACAACTGATGGAAGATCATGTTTCAAGTACTCAGGAACCCTTAGTTTTAATTAGTATGCATTATTAGGATTTATAATAGGCATTAGTATCAATTCTCCCCTTAGTCATAATGATGGCTCTATACATCGTCAAAGAGGGTGAATTAGGATGCCTTAAACTGTATTAAAAAAGACGTCGCCTCTATTTCTATCTATTGTAATCATTGCCTATATGAATTGAAAGCGTACAGAAGATCATCCTTTTCCAAGGATTGAAATCATACATCTCGCTAATACTTATTTCTCCAATTTTGCCCTCGTGAACCCAAACTCAATTATCCTTGAGCTTTTCAATTGTTCTGAACGTTGCTATGCAACTACAAAGTTATGTATATTGGGGAAAACACAAAAATAGACACATTAGTGGACATAATATGCTAATAAGTATGCTGATGGTACCCAGCTTTATATTTCCTGCTCAGGTGATGCTGTAGAAGTGCTTCCTGGGATGGAGATAAACAGGATTCAACTTAGCTCTGGGAAGGTTGAGTGGCTCCTGTTCTTGGACTTTCCATCTTAGTCCTTGATGAGGTTACACCATCCAGGAGTCCTTCCTGCCCTGTTTCGGGAACTGGTGGCAGCCATGGGCTGTGAGGGGTTTTGTACAACTTTGTGTTGTGTGCCATTTAAGATAGGATAGGATAGGATAGGATAGGATAGGATAGGATAGGACAGGACAGGACAGGACAGGACAGGACAGGACAGGACAGGACAGGACATAGGATAGGACAGGACAGGACAGGACAGGACAGGACAGGACAGAGGATAGGATAGGATAGGATAGGATAGGATAGGATAGGATAGGATAGGATAGGATAGGATAGGATAGGATAGGATAGGATAGGATAGGATAGGACAGGACAGGACAGGACAGGACAGGACAGGACAGGACAGGACAGGACAGGACAGAGGATAGGATAGGATAGGATAGGATAGGATAGGATAAGGATAGGATAGGATAGGATAGGATAGGACAGGACAGGACAGGACAGGACAGGACAGGACAGGATATAGGATAGGATAGGATAGGATAGGATAGGATAGGATAGGATAGGATAGGATAGGATAGGATAGGATAGGATAGGATAGGACAGGACAGGACAGGACAGGATATAGGATAGGATAGGATAGGATAGGATAGGATAGCATAGGATAGGATAGGATAGGATAGGATAGCATAGCATAGCATAGCATAGCATAGCATAGCATAGCATAGCATAGCATAGCATAGCATAGCATAGCATAGCATAGCATAGGACAGGACAGGACAGGACAGGACAGGACAGGACATAAGGTAAGTGTGAAATTTCCAAAAGATGCCCTAATTACGGTTAGGTAAGGAAAGATAAGGTAAGATAAGATAACCTTTATTGTTGTTTTTACTGTGAGCACATTCGCCCACATTAAAAATGAAATTCTGTTGCCTGCTCTCAAAAGAAAGTATATATCTACCCATACCCATACATAACACACATATACACATGCTATATACATATATACCTACACCCTTACATACATAATATACAGTACATATGTATATTAATCACTGTCCATTTTGAATACATAGTGGAAAGAGGAAACACGAGGGTTCATAAGGCTGATGTTATATGGAACCAAGCTGGATCTTTTCCAAGTTTCTTTCTTTGTCCCTTTCTCAGTTATGGACTCCTCCTCCTTTTATGTGCTTGCTTCTTAGGTAGTGTTGAAAGAAATGTCCATCTGGGTTCAGTTCCAAGTGGGGGAAAAAAACACTGGAAACATGGAGACTGCTTAGAAAGATGGTTTTTTTTAAAAAAAATGGTGGACAGGAGCACATGGCTTGAGTTCCTGAACAGGAAAAGCGATCACATGCTTCAAGATATCGGGTGAAGGAGAAAAAAAGGGCTGAGATGCTGAGAGTGCCTGATTTTTATACCCTTTGTTGGGCCCCTCCTTCGTGTTTCCTGTTCCTGTATAAGAAATCCTGATTGGTTGTCAGACTCTCAGGGGACGGGGGTCTTAGCTAACCTTGCTGGCTGATACAATCTTCCCAGCTGCCATGTGGTTAGTTTCTGTTGCTAGATGTGTCCTATTATGTCCTTTGTGTTGCAGATGAGATGTTGAGGCCTTAATGGCCCATTGACAAAGGTGTGGGGGATGACTTAGGGTTAGGGTTAAGGGGAAAAAAGGGGAATATTCCCCCTTTTAGGTGGAAATATTTTGCCGTTTTTAATATTTCCTAAAATATTTCATTTTCTAGGAGAGGGGTAGGTTTTAACTTCCTACAGTAGCTTCTCTTCTTATTTATTCATTTATTTATTTATTTATTTATTTATTTATTTATTTATTTATTTATTTATTTATTTATTTATTTATTTATTTATTTATTTATTTGTCAACGAGTATAAGGAAACAAGTAACATTATAGACATAGACATGGACACATGAAAAAAAGTTGGCACAAATAAAAGGATATAAATTGGCAAAACATAGCCATAGAAACATAGAATGGTTACATATAAATGGGGACGGTAGGACAGGGATGGTAGGCACGCTAGTGCGCTTATGCACGTCCCCTTAGGGACCTCTTAAGAAACGTGAAAGGTCCACGGTAGACAATTTAAAGTAAAAGGTATGGAGGTTAGAGAGACTAACAACAGGATCAGGTTGATTGTTCCAGACATTTACCACTCTATTGCAGAAGTCATATTTCCGACAATCGAGATTAGAGCGATTTACATTGAGTTTGAATCTATTGATAGCCCTTGTGTTATTATGGTTGAAATTAAAGTACTCATTTACAAGTAGAATGTTTTGGTAAATAATCTTATGAACTAAGCATTGGTCGATACGTAGATGGCATAGTTCGAGGCTATCCAGGCCTAAAATTCTTCCACCCCTGTTGTCTAAATATCACTCTCACATTCCATTCCATCCCTGCAGCCCCAAATAACAAAATCCGAGGAGGCTTGCATCTTCCCTAAAGTCATTAGTATTGCATTGAGGTTTTTTTCAAATTAGGATAAAATATGGATTTGGACAACAGGGTTTCAATCAGAGGTGGGTTTCAGCAAGTTCTGACCAGTTCTGGAGAACCGGTAGCGGAAATTTTGAGTAGTTCAGAGAACCGGTAGTAAAAATTCTGACTCGCCCTGCCTCCATCTATTCTCTGCCTCCCAAGTCCCAGCTGATCGGGAGGAAATGGGGATTTTGCAGTATCCTTCCCCTGGAGTGGGGAGGGAATGGAGATTTTACAGTAACCTTCCCCTAGAGTGGGGTGGGAATGGAGATTTTACAGTATCCTTCCCCTGCCACGCCCACCAAGCCACGCCCACAGAACCGGTAGTAAAAAAATTTGAAACCCACTACTGGTTTCAATGGCCATTTCACTGCAGAGCTTCCTGTAGGTCATTTCTGGAAAGGTATGTAGATCTGTAGAGCAAAATTTGACTCCGTGATTAGATACTTAGCTACCATTCGACTTCGAACATTTGGATGTTTATTATCGTGTTATGTTGCTTTACCTCCAAAGCATTTCTTGTCTCTTGGACTTGCAATGCTGCATTCTCTCAGTGTGCCCCTTTTTTTGACATGGGCCCAACACCTATTAACTCCTAGCAGATGTACTCACATTAGGACTTGCGAATAGAGCCTAGTGTTTCTAATGATATGTTAGCCCCTCGTACCGGTTATGTGTGATTCCTGACCTGTTGTAGCAAAGCGAGGGTCTTTAAAGCCATGTTTTGATGGACAACACTTTTGCTGCGAGAAGCCTAATTTATTTATTTTTTTAAATCCGTGGGGTCCCAAACGCCCGTGAAATCCCTGAAATTACAGGATTCACGCCTCGCTAATTGGACCGTAAGATCACAAGCTCATTTTTTTCTCCGTAGTATCATATGCTCTCTTTTTCTTTGCAACAAGAGATGTTTTAATCTTCATTTGCATTAGCCATGCTGTGTATGAAAACTTTTGCCAAGTTGTCTCGAGATATCTTTGGGGTTTTATTTTTTGTAAAAAAACAACAACAACAACACCCAAATCACAAAGGCTCTTTTCTTTTTTTCTTTCTTTCTTTTCTTTTCTTTCTTTTTTTTAAAAAATAGTGTTTGTACTTTGCCCCATAGCCTCCCGGAGAGGAGAATGAAAACAACGACTTCCATTATTCATTCTCCGAGTTGTCAGTTTGATTAGTTGCCTCTCAGCCATCTAAGAGAGCAGTGGATCATTAAATGATGTCCATGGTTAAATGTTGAAGTCCTGCCTTGTGCCTCTTAATGCATAATTGGACTGTCTCTTAATACAACCGGAGACACTTGTTTCTGAATATAAAACCTGCCCCTCAACAGGTCAGAAAGATAGGAAAAACCTGCTTGTTGTCTGACTTTGTCTTGCCAAATAATGGAGTCGCTAATCTACTTGATCTCTCCTGAGTCAGATAAAGGAGAAAGTGAAGGATGCGTAGATTTCAAGAATGGAAGGCCCTTGTAAAAGCAATTTCTTTGGAGGGGGTTGGGGGGGGGAAGAAACCTAAAGCAAAAGGCGGTTGGAAACCTTTTAATTAGTACTAATTACCTCAGCAGAAAACGTTGGAGGCTTGAAAGGATTTGTGTCAGCAAGTGAAAGATCAAAGATTGTGGTGCTTGCATTTTAATCTGTTGGCTATAAAAGGAAAAAAAAAAAAGGAAGGGAGGGGGAGAAATGGAGCCCAAGAGAATGACAACCCAGGTGGTTGAAGGCCTTAAGCCCTTCTTTACCGCCAAAGCCTGAGGCCTACTTCTAATTACATAAGAAGTTACTTTAATTTTTCTTTAATTTATTTATTTATTTAGTTTTTTTTTGTTTTTTTTTAAATATCTTCCGTGGTTAGGGGCAAGGGATTTTTTCCAGAGACTCTATAGCTGGCTTTTCTTTGGAAATGTTCATTCTGTCCAGTGGATAGGATCGTCTTCTTTTAATCATCTTCTTTTAATGACCCCATAATCCCTTGTGGGGGTGAAGTCTGGGCAATTGAATAGACCTGAATGTTTACTGGCCGGATGTCCTTTCTGTCGCCAATGCGGAGTTTTGTTCAGCAGATATCTTCTCATTGTGCCCAGAGAGAGAAACATCTGCCTCTACCTAGGATCGAACTCACAGCCTCCTGATTGTGAGGCGGGAGCTCCACCTCTAGGCCACTGCACCACGCATGTCTGGTGGATGGGATAAATGGATAAATTTTCTTTCTAAGTTAGGGTTTTGAAGTGAAAGGAACATGAGGATCGGTTAAAGACGTGTGCAGATTGCAATCAGCAAATCAGCACCATCAAAAACTGATAAGGGACCTGAAGCAGACCCCTCCCCTTTCTGGTCCTGAGGTGGTGTTGATGGCCTCTATCTGTCTTACAGTCCACTTTTTTCTGCCCTCAAAAGAAATAAATGCAGGAAATGCATGTGCTGTTAGCAACATACAAACACAGCTCTAATGTTTGGGACCAAACCCAGTTGAAACGTAATTTTTGTCTTATCTGTAAAACTAGCAGATGTTTCCAAGCCAAGGAACCAGCCCGAGCATTTCTCTAAGTGTCCTTGAATTGGGTAGAGTAGAATAACAGAGTTGGAAGGGACCTTGGAGGTCTTCTAGTCCAACCCCCTGACTAGGCAGGAAACCCTACACCATTTCAGACAAATGGTTATCCAACATCTTCTTAAAAACTTCCAGTGTTGGAGCATTCACAACTTCTGGAGGCAAGTTGCTCCACTGATTAATTGTTCTTCTGAATGATGTTACCCTTTCATAAGACCTCCTTGTTCTCCCAAGCTTTTGGATTGGAGGTTAAATGAACCTGGTTCTAGATTTGTTTTGTTTTGTGATTTGTTTTGTTCCAGTTCTAGAACTAGAACTAGAACTGAAAATGTTTTTAGATTCATGCATATGTTTACATTAAATGCTTATTTGTTGGTTTGGGGGTTGTCATTTATATTGTAATTTTGGTTTGGTTTGGACTTTATCCTTATTCGCCTACTTATGTCACTTCTGTATGATGAGAAGGGAAGCTATAGAAATTGTTTGAATGAATTGTGCACATGAATAATAAATAAATTGTGTCAATACCAGCTTTACCATCATTTCCCATCTCTCCCTGGGGCTACTTCAATCTTATTGATTGTTAAGTCTGTATGTTTCTAAATAATTGTTGAAAATTCCTTAGAATAAAATCATAGAGAAAAGGAATAAGGATAGCAATTTTCTGGGTCAAAAAAGGTGGTCTAAGAAAGTGCAGGAAGAACAGGGTGAAAGAAAGAGGTGAGAAGAAGAAGAGAGGTTGAACAGATGGAAAAACATTGGGAAGAGGCGAAGTGGCTAGGTCACATGCAAAATATTTAGAGAGTGTCATAAAGACGGTGTATGAATGGAGTAGAGCAAATGTCTTTTTTTATTGATGTAGCCTTGGGTTAAAAACTTCAAAAGAGGGAACTTGCAGATGAGTAGCACTGCACTGCAGGTGACCATTAAACCAACTTTGCAACTTTGAAATTATATAGAAAAAGCAGCATAGAACAGTGTGTCTCAAATTTGGTAACTTTTAAGATGTGTGGACTTCGACTTTCAGAATTATAGGAGTGAAGTCCATGCATCCTAAAGCTGCCAAGGTTGAGAAACACTGATTGGAGAAGGTAGGATATGACTCTGGCATCCTGGGTTCTCCATCTTTCTCTCTCTATTGGGCACACATTGTTCACTTGATGTGGTTCAATCTGGAATATCTGCATTGTGGGGCCTTCTCTTCACAATGCCAGAAGAGAACTTCAGGGTGAGTAAACCACAGGATACCAAAAAGCAGAGACATCACCCTGCCAACAAAAATTTGTATAGTCAAGGCTATGGTTTTCCCAGTTGCAATGTATGGCTGTGAAAGCTGGACCATAAGGAAGGCTGAACGTCAAAGAACGCCTTTGAACTATGGTGCTGGAGAAGACTCCTGCAAGTCCCTTGGACTGCAAAGTGATTAAACTGGTTGGTCCTAGAGGAGATCAACCCTGACTGCTCTTTAGAAGGCCAGATCCTGAAGATGAAACTCAAATACTTTGGCCACTTAATGAGAAGGAAGGACTCACTGGAGAAGAGTCTAATGCTGGGAACGATTGAGGGCAAAAGAAGAAGGGGACGGCAGAGAATGAAGTGGCTGGATGGATTCACTGAAGCAGTCAGTGCAGGGGTGAAATGCTCCCGGTTCGGACCGGCTAGGGCGAGTAGGTAGCGATGGTGGTGGGCAGTTTGGAGAACCGGTAGCAAAAATCCCTGCGCCCGCCCCCCATGCCCAGCTGAGCCGCGCGATCATCAGAGCCTTTTTTTTCTTTTAAATGGCTCTGACAAGCCAAGCTCTGACGATCCCAGGCAACTCAGCTTGGATTGTCAGACCCATTTAAAAGAAAAAAGTTTCTTTTTTTCTCTCCCCCCCCCCCCCCCGCCCCAGCCTCCAGCTTGCTTACCTTAGCTGCTGGTCGCAATCCGCTTGCTGTAATACCTGCAATCCATTGCATCAGCAAGCAACTGAATCTCCCTGCCTGCAATCAAGCTCATCGGTGAGCAGCTCTATCTGCAACTTTAAGACTTGTGGACTTCAACTCCCAGCAAAGCTGGCTGAGGAATTCTGGGAGTTGAAGTCCACAAGTCTTAAAGTTGCCAAGGTTGGAGACCCCTGTCTTATTGGGTAATTTTTTTTCCCCTTTGGGAGCTTTAAAAAAAATAGTTAATTGGGGTTTTTTTTTAGTTGTTCATTTTTTAGACCTAGCCATTTAAAGTTTAGGAAGTTTTAAATTTAGCTGCTTTTATATAAAAATAAAAATAAATTAAAATAAAATAATATTTGTGCAGCTTTCTGAGATTTAGTGTGTTTCTGTAGTGTTTCACTCTAACTACACAAACACACAAAATCTCACAAAGCTGTATGTGGAATTTTGTGTGTGTAAAGTGTGAAAGTTGGTTTTTTGGGCTTTTTGTGGCTGTGTGAGGTTCCTGCTTGTTGCAGGGGCCATTTTGGGTCTAGCACAGTTGCTTTTACATTGTGGGTGAGCCAATTGTGTTGTGTTGTGTTGTGTTGTGTGTGTGTAAAGTGTGAAAGTTGTTTTTTTGGGCTTTTTGTGGCTGTGTGAGGTTCCTACTTGTTGCAGGGGCCATTTTGGGTCTAGCACAGCTGCTTTTACATTGTGGGTGAGCCAGTTGTGTTGTGTTGTGTTGTGTTTTGTAGGTTAAAAAAGGGCAAAGAAGTGACATTGACTTGGCCACGCCCACCCAGTCACCTGATCACCAAGCCCTGCCCACTAATTAAGCCACGCCCACAGAACCGGTAGCAAAAAAATTTAGATTTCACCCCTGAGTCAGTATGAGCTTAAATGGACTCCAGAGGATGGTAGAGGACAGGAAGGCCTGGAGGAATGTTGTCCATGTGATGGGTCAGACACAACTTTAAAACTAACAACAACAAAACCACAGGAGCTGATTTTAACCTGTAAGCAGGTTTTTCAAAAACTTTTTTTTTTCCCTCTGGCACTCTTCTTCTTTTTCACCTCCAATGCAGACTGCCTTCTCATCTTTGGGGCCACCCTATGCAAGTTCTAGAACTCCTAGTAATGCATGTCCTGCATGAACATTAAACTGTAACCAGATAATCCTTAGTAATACCACAATTTCCAAGTTGTCAGTTTCCCTCAATAGGAATTAAGGCTCATGTAGCCCTTACTCTCATGCTTTAAAAATGAATAACCTTAGCTATGTTTAGTTTTGGATAAGAGAATGAGACACCAATTTAGTCTTAATGACTGAACAGTAACTTCAATAACTTCTGGCATATTCCAGGGTCTCCTGCTTGAGCAGAGGATGGGATGAGAAGACCTCTAAGGTCCCTTGCCATTGTGTTATTCTATTATTCCATTTGGATTTTCTAAAGCATCAGTCAACATTCATGTTTGTTTGTTTTTTAATTTGATTTATATGCCGCCCTTCTCTGGAGACTCAGGGCGGCTTACAATGCGCTAAGCAGTAGCCTTCATACTTTTGTATATTTATACAAAATCAGCTTATTGCCCCCACAAGCTGGGTCCTCAATTTACCTACCTTAGAAAGGATGGAAGGCTGAGTCAACCTTGAGCCTGGCGAGATTCGAACCTGCAGTAATTGCAGGCAGCTGGTCTTAATAACAGGGTGCTTTAGACCACTGTACTACCAAGGCTCATAATTACAAACCGTTGTTACTTGTAAACTGTTCCCTGAGATTTAAATGAAGAGGAACTATGACAGAAACTAGCATCATTGGTATTGATATTATTATTTTTCATTTTGGCTTTGAAATTTGACAAATTCAGTACATCGTATGTATTAAATATCTTAATCTGGTAAAGCTATTTTCTGTTGTTGTTAGAGCAAGTTAAAAGTGAATAGATGGATGGATAACTGGTTGGCCAGCTTGACGACTAAATAGATAGGTAGGCATTGTGTGTGCATAACAATATTGCACATTATTTTCCAGGGCTGTTGTTGATTTCCAAGTTTCTATATTTTCCAGTCCTCTCACCAATCAACTCAATTTAATTTTATGGCAGTCTTAGCCCAGTAGAAATAATAAAGTTTAACTCTCATTAATCAATCATTTAACATGTTTTTGACATGCCTTTAACAGACTATAATTTCCGCAGCTTTTCTAAGAAAGCAAAACAAACTCTTTTCCCATGCACAACTCTAATGGGTCCTTTTCCTTTATTTATTTATTATTTATTAGTTTGATTTATATGCCGCCGTTCTCCGGAGACTCAGGGCGGTTTACAATGATTTTAAGCAATAGCCTTCATACTTTTCTATATACCTGCTTAGTAGGGCTTTTTGGGGCCCCCTAAGCGGTGTTCTATTTTATACAAAGTCAGCTTACTGCCCCCACAAACCGGGTCCTCATTTTACCTACCTCGGAAGGATGGAAGGCTGAGTCAACCTTGAGCCTGGTGAGAATTGAACTCGCAGTAATTGCAGGCAGCTGGCAGCTAAATACTACTTTAACAGTAGTTTAATCCACTGCACCACCAGGTTCATTTGCTGAGAAAACAGTGATGAATAAACCATGTTAGAGATCGTGGCTTCTGTCTTCTGGTGGGAGAGCTTTCAGGGAGGTTCAGCCAGGCAGATCCTTTGTCCCGTTACAGAGACCAAAGAAGTAAAAAAAAAATAAAAAATGACACCGTCAGGATTAAGCCAGGTCAATCAGAGGCAATGGCTTGACATAAAACTCGGCATTGGAAGGTGATAGGGAGGCAGAGTGGGGTGTTTCCCTCCCTCCCCTCAAAAAAATCTGCTTTGTCAAAAGCTTCAGTCTCTTCTCACCTACAGGCCACTTCTGCTGATCCCAGCTCATTAATTGAACTGGAAAGCTGCCTTGACCCGGGCTGGGTTCTTTTGAAGTTGATGTCCTCTGTCGCAGGAGGAAATAATTTTCTGCCTGATTCAATGAGCCATCAGTAGCGCTAGCAGGCCCAATGACATGTGAGAATATTAACCTCCTACCTTGAAAAGCTGTGAATCTTGAGAGGCAGTCTATAATCAGCCTCACTCACTCGCCTGTCTCTCCGCTCGCTCTACGCACTCAGATACAAAGCATGGACAGGAGGCTCCAGGTCAGCCGTGGGGATTCCGTTCAAGCTTTCTTCAGTAGGGGGAGCGTTCCAGGATCCCAATTGTGATCTCCGTCTGCGCAATTTGGTTAAGGACCAAACAGATGCTTCTCCACAAAGTGTGAAGTTTGATTGCTTATTGGGATGGTTAGATTTTTGTAGCCGCTTAAGTGCGCGTACGGTCTGACCTAAACGTAGTACACAAAATTATCTGCTACAATGTCCTACCTGTCAATGACTACTTCAGCTTCAACCACAATAATACACGAGCACACAATAGATACAAACTCAAGGTAAACCGCTCCAAACTCGATTGCAGAAAATACGACTTCAGCAACAGAGTAGTCAATGCCTGGAATACACTACCTGACTCTGTAGTTTCTTCCCCAAATCCCCAAAATTTTAATCTTAGACTGTCTACTGTTGTCCTCACCCCATTCCTAAGAGGTCTGTAAGGGGCGGGCATAAGCGCACCAATGTGCCTAACACAGGGGTTGGTTCTACTTACCTTTACTACCGGTTTGCAACAGGGCTGCGCTCGCGTGCTCGCTTCGCTCACATGCACACATGCGCTCTTCTGTGCATGCGCAGAAGCATTTTCATGAGGTCAGGGTCAGTGGGCAGGGTCTCCCGCCGGTTTTACTACCGGTTCTATAGAACCGGTGTGAACCGGGGGCAATCCACCACTGACCTAACATCCCTGTCCTACTATCCCCATTTATTCATAGCCATTTCCTGTGTTCATATCCATGTTTATACTTATACCTGTTGTCTTGTACATTTATTTTATTTATTTATTTATTTTATTTTTGAATTTGTATACCGCCCTTCTCCCTGAGGACTCAGGGCGGTGAACAGCCAAATAAAAACATCAAATACAAATATTAAAACACAGTTAAAACACAGTTAAATGTTTGACTAACTGAATGAATGAATGAATGAATGAATGAATGAATGAATGAATAAAATAAGAAGAGACCAAAAATAAATGTGATTTCCGTCTGCACAATGCACTATTTGTTTAAGGACCAAACAGATGCCTTTCCATAAGGTGTGAAGTTTGATTGATTATCAGGATGGTTAGATTTTTGTAGCCGCTTAAGTGCGACCCAGCCACGGCTAACCCTCCCCCCAAAAAAGCCAATGCCATCCTAGGCTGCCTCAACAGGGAGATGGCATCAACATCACAAGAAGCGATAGTACCACTCTATACTGCACTAGTAAGGCCACATTTGGAATACTGAGTCCAATTCTGGTCACCAAGATACATAAAAGATGCTGAGGCCCTAGAAAGAGGGCTGAGAAGAGGCACAAGATGATACAGGATCTACTGTAGGAGTAATGCTGTAGGAGACTACTGCAATGCTCTCTACATGGGGCTCCCCTTGAGGAGCACCCGGAGGATCCAACTGGTGCAGAATGCGGCCGCGCGGGGGATTATGGGAACGAGGGGGCGCTCCCATGTGACACCTCTCCTGTGTGAGCTGCATTGGCTTCCAGTGGTCTTCCAGGTGTGCTTCAAGGTGTTGGTTACCACCTTTAAAGCGCTCCATGGCATGGGACCTGGGTATTTGCGGGACCGCCTTCTGCCGCCGATAGCCTCCCACCGACCAGTACGCTCCCACAGAGAGGGACTCCTCAGGGTGCCGTCAGCCAGGCAATGTTGGCTGGCGACCCCCAGGGGGAGGGCCTTCTCTGTGGCAGCTCCTGCCCTCTGGAACAATTTGCCCCCGGAGATACGAAGGATATCGGATCTCCGGGTCTTTCGCCGTGCCCTAAAAACTTTTCTTTTCCATCAAGCAGGGCTGGCGTGACCCCCCCCCTCTTTTTAGCCTTTTTTAGCCTTTTAAATTGTTAATGGGTTTTAGTTTGAATGTTTTAAATTTTGGGCCAAAGTCATATAATTCTTTTAAAAATTTTAAATTTTGTATTGTATGTGTTTTAGTTCTGGCTGTGCACCGCCCTGAGTCCACTAGGAGAAGGGCGGTATACAAATTGAATAAAATAATAAATAAATAAATAAAATAATAAATAAATAAATAAATAAATAAATAAATAAATAAATAAATAAATAAATAAATAAATAAATCGTATGGTGTACATTTAAGGGAACTAAATATGTCCAGCCTAATAAAGAGAATGTTTAGGAGTGACATGATAGCTGTATTCTGATGTTTGAGGGGTTCTCACAGAAAAGAGGTCAAGAAATAATGGGTTTATCAAAATGAGATCCAACCTGGAACTAAAAAGAAATTTCCTAACAGTGAGTACAATTAATCAATGGAATAGCTTGCCAGCCGGAGATGTGGATGTTCCATCACTGGAGGTTTTCAAGAAAATATTGGGCAGCCATTTGTCCAGGATGATATACGATCTCCTACATTTGGATTAGAAGACCTCCAAAATCCTATCCAGCCCTATAATTCTCTTCTCTTCCCTTCCTTTCATGGCTGTGAAAGTTGGACCATAGGAAAGGCTGAGCACCAAAGAATTGAGGCCTTTGAACTCTGGTGCTGGAGAAGACTCCTGCGAGTCACTTGGACTGCAAGGCGATCAAACTGGTCAGTCCTAGAGGAGATCAACCCTGACTGCTCTTTAGAAGGCCAGATCCTGAAGATGAAACTCAAATACTTTGGCCACCTAATGAGAAGGAAGGACTCACTGGAGAAGAGCCTAATGCTGGGAAAGATTGAGGGCAAAAGAAGAAGGGGATGACAGAGAACGAGGTGGATGGATGGAGTCACTAAAGCAGTTGGTGTGAGCTTAAATGGACTCCAGAGAATGGTAGAGGACAGGAAGGCCTGGAGGAACATTGTCCATAGGCTGTGATGGGTCGGACATGACTTCGCAACTAACAACAAAAAAGCCAGAAGAGAGCTATTTTGACTTCACCTTTTGATGTCATCATAGAACTTCAACTTACCAACTTTAAGGGGTTGGCCTTGGTCACTTAAGCAGTTTAGCGTCTGTGTATCTCAAGGGTTGCCTCACTTCTATATAAGCCCTGACATTTTTTTTGGGAAGATGCTCACTTGGTCAAAGGTATGTCTGGGAGAAAGTCCTAGGGACCCACATCACTCTCATGGGGCAGCTGAATCTTTCCCTAGCATTTTCTTCTGGAATTGACTGAGTAGAAATGGGCCAGTTGTTTTCCTGCATCCTTCTTCAAGTAGAGTAACCAGAAAAATATCTGCAGTAGATCAATAGCTTCAAAAGCTGCAAAGAAGTCCATGAAGCTGTATTTCTTCTGTCCCTTTTCTGGACTATATAAATCCGAAGAAATCCATATCTGAGTCAAAAGAGGACCGGAAGTCAAGAGTGACAGGAATCTAGAAAATCAGTGTCACTGATGGATGGGAAAGTCAGCTACCAGCCTATCTGTGTTCATCCCCCATGCATCATTCAGGGGCAATGCCTAACCAACGCTCCTTTGAAATGGAATTTAGACTGTATTGAACAAAACTGAGCATCTCTTCCCTACCCAGTCAGGAGGACCAATGGCATGGACAGACAGGCATCTTGCCTATAGTCACTGAGTGTGAAGACTAACTAGTCCTAGGTATGATTGGTGGGGAAGAGAAGCAGAGGTGGTATTCAGCCGGTTCATATCGGTTCGAGTGAACCGGTAGTGGAAATCGTGGGTTGGCCCGCCCACCCGCACCGGCTCTATGCCGTCCTATTTAGGCACATTTTTGAGGCGGGGCGCATGCACAGAAGGTGTGCACATCAGCAAAGTGCATGCATAGAAGGCACATGTGCGAAGTGAGCATGTCCACATGGGTCCAACCGGTGGTAACAAAAAGTGAAACCCACCGCTGAAGGGAAGCACTTGAAGATGAAGTCAAGGATGCTTCCATGCTGCAGCACTTTCTTGCAAGCTTCACATGTACAACATTAGGCTATTTGTCCATTTGCAGGATCCAACCTGAGTAGTCAACGGGATTAGAAGATTAATCAGACTCGTGCTGGAGCCCATCCTCAGGAAACCTCTCTCTACCGGAAAGTGTCCAGTCTCCCAACCAATGTTTGTCCATTGTTTGTCCTATATTAGTGATGGCGAACCTATGGCATGTGTGCTGGAAGTGGCATGCAGAACCATCTCTCCGGGAATGCCAACCATCACTTGTTGCTCTTCTGGGTTCTGGCGCCCTGGGCCAGCTTGTCTTTGCACGCGCGGGCATACCAGAAACCAGAAGAGTAGCTCCCCGGCGCACATGTGCACACTGGGAAGCTGAGCTTCTGGTTTCTGCACACATGATAGCTGGTCTTCGTGCGCACATGCGTGCCAGAGACAGGAAGACCAGGGGACCAATGCGCAAGCGTACGTTGGAAACCAGAAGCTCAGATTCCTGGTGCGCATATGCACCCCGGGGAACTGCTTTTCCGGTTCCTGCTGCTACCGCATGTGTGCGCCAGAGAGCTGCTCTTTTGGTTTCTGGTGCTTCCATTTCGGCACTCAGTGCCAAAAAAGTTTGCCAACACTGTCCTATATGTTAATATTCAGTGGAGAGGAAGGGGGTCATTCCGAATAACTCCTATTGATTTTTCTCTACCTTTCTCATAAAAGATGGAATCCAAATACACATTTTCACAAAATGAAGGTTTTGTTTTTTTTTTTAAAATATTCTGTATCTTCTGCATAGAGTTTTTATTGATGTTCTTATTCCCTGTGGATGATTTGCTGAAAACTGTCACAAAATCTCCTCCCGAGTGATGTTCTGCAGAGTTGATAGCTCTGGATTGGACGTCCATGAGTAGATGATCATTGAGATGTTTTATCCAATATCTCCAACATGGGCCCATATTGTGCAGAATAGGATAACTCGCCTCAGCCAACTCACCACGGCCAACTTAACCATGGAACAACTTGCTGTGGGACAATTCAACAATTCAATTTAGCAATAAGAGCACTTATTTTATTTTATTTTATTTTATTTTATTTTATTATTTTATTTTATTTTATTTTATTTATTATTTTATTTTATTTTATTTTATTTTATTTTATTTCATCATTTCATTTCATTTCATTTCATTTATTTTATTTTATTATTTTATTTTTTATCTTATTTTATTTTAAAAAGTGTTTAAGAAAGAAAATGTAGATATGTATTCTCTCGGTTTAGGAAATTGGCCCCTTATGGCCAAGAAGCAGAAATCCGTTTGGAAAAAGCCCCCCAACCCCGATTTTTGGAAAGTGTTAAATATTTTATATTTTCCATTAAGTATCAGGGGCATAATATATAAATGTAATCAACGTTTACCCATCTAGGCTGATTGGAGCTGTTATAATGAGGAAGTTTATATTCTTTGATTATTATTATTTTTTTTTAAATGGCGCTGCTTACAGCTCTCCTTCCTTCCTTTTTTTTTTTTTTAATTTAACGCGGCCTCCTGGCTGGTTACCCCCCTCCCCTCCTTCCACTTACACAGAAATCAAAACCCCACTGCCCAATTTTGCACATCAGGCCAGGGTGTCGATTGGCGTTGCCGTACAGGCCTCCCCGAGAAATTGCCACCTACAAGACTTCTCTAAGGATGAAAGAGAAGGGAAGAATGGATTCTGCTTACGGATGATGACCCAATTATGAGATGTGGGTACACGGAAGGCCGGCTTCCTGATTAGTTCAAGGACTTAAAGGGCGGGCAAGAAGGTTTTGAAGAAGGTTCCTTTTTACAGGCTTTTGTCTTGACTGCAGGAGTTCCTAAATCCCTAGGAAGGTTGGAATTGCTTTGCCTGCTCAGCACAGTGTTTTTGTAAGCTAATGAGGGCAAAGCGTGAGCCATGGGCAATGATGCTGCGCTATTAGCTGTGACAGAGAGCTTGATCATAATTATCTTAACGAGGATAGGGTTAATTACAGTGGAAACGTAAAGTTCTTTCTGCCGGGAATCAGGCAGAGCTGAATGCGTTGTGATGTTTTGTCATTTTGATGTGACTTTGGAAATAGCACGGAGGGAAATCTCTTGGCAACCGTTGGCTCCCCTCCGGGGGTGGGTGGGTAGGAGGGAGGGAAGCCGGCAATGAGGTAAGCGAGATGGTACCTGTGGGTGAGATAATGGGCAGCTTTCCTGTCATTAGAGCAGGGAAGAGATCCAACCTGCAAGGCATTTGAGTGAGGCTGATTAGCCTTTAAGCCAACCAGGGAGACATCCTAACTGACATTGCTCCGTAAGCTGGGATACCATTCATGGCATGGAACTGGGGCCTTGCTGCTTTGAATTCACTAAGACAGACAGACAGAGAGGCAGGCAGGCAGGCAGGCAGGCAGGCAGGCAGGCAGGCAGGCAGGCAGACAGACGATGGATGGATGGATAGAGATAGATGATAGATGGATGGATGGATGGATGGATGGATGGATGGATGGATGGATGGATGGATTAGATGATAGATGATTGATAGATAGAACGATAGAATGATAGAATGATGGATTGATGGATGGATGGATTAGATGATAGATAGATAGATAGATAGATAGATAGATAGATAGATAGATAGATAGAACGATGGATGGATGGATGGATGGATTAGATGATAGATAGATAGATAGATAGATAGATAGATAGATAGATAGATAGATAGATAGATAGATAGATAGATAGATGGATGTATGGATGTATGGGTGTATGGATGGATGGATGGATGGATGGGCAGGCGGGAGGATGGATGGATGGATGGACAGACGGACAGATGGACAGACAGACAAACAAACAGACAGATGATAGGTGGCTGGCTGGCCGGCTGGCTGCTGAGCTAGCAGTGGGCGGGCAGGCAGACAGGCAGGCAGGCAAACAGGCAGGCAGGCAGGCAGGCAGACACTTTGCTTGTAAGGCTTTCTTTGCAGGTTTTTTTTTTTTTTTTTTTTTTTTGAGAGAGAGGTATTACTAACAGAAATATCCCACATGCCGGAACAGCGGATTCCTAATATCCGGCCAAGGAGTGATGCTAATCCCGTCTCCTTTGAAAAGCGGGTTTTTTTCCTGCCAAAGCATTTACGCCGCTTTTTATAGACGCAGCGAGTTTCGCAGCCTCTGGAGTGAACACTTGTCATTGGGCTGATCTCTGTACAGGAGTCGGGGAGCTGAAGTGGATAAAACTCCAGGGTTCAAAGGATCAGATGCCGACCAGGTCTGAAGAAGGATTTGGGAAACAGTTTTCCCTGCTCTTGTTTAAAATGCATTACCAGATGCCCTCTCTCTCTCTCTCTCCTATTGCGTGAGGTTGTGGGCCATCTGTCCAGCCATTTTGGAGGGTTTTACTTTATTTTATTTTTTACTCTTTTGACCATCTTGCTGATCGTTTTGCAGATTCTCTTCAGGGTATTATATCTGCATATTTGTATAGGAGGTTTCAATAATCATGTCTGTTTTGAAACTGAACCCAAGCTGAGGTCTTTTTGTATTCAGTAGCGCTAAGAGGTTGCCGGCCTTTCCTGAAACTTCATTTTGAAAATGTGAAAATAATAATGATAACAACCACCGCCACAACTATTACTTAATAATATTCTGAGTATGGAATATAACCTACCATGGACATTTTATAGAGTAAGGGTGGACATTTGCTATGTAACATACAGTAGGTCTGTTGTAAACTAAAAGTAATTTTGGGGAGGGATTATTCTTCTAGGTGATTTACAAAAAAGTTTAGAGCATGTAATAATGTAACAGAATAACAGAGTTGGAAGGGGCCTTGTAGGTCATTTAGTCCAACCCCCTGCTCAAGCAGGAGACCCTACACCATTTCTGACAGTTGGCAGTCCAGTCTCTTCTTGAAGGCTTCCAGTGATGAAGTGTTCTGACTAGGCTTCCTGATACAGTAAAAAGCACACAATTAGTCCCAAAAACTCTCTTTGTATTTCAAGGGCTGTGAATTCTGTTTATTCACAGCCCATGCTGAATCACAAAGAGTTTTTAAAGAGTCCAACAGAAGTTTGCCACAGTCCTTAGGGTTAGGCTGATAAACACCCACCTTTATCTCTCTTGACACGCTGCCAAAGATCTAATTGGCAATTACCTTTGCAAGGCTACACGGAGCACAGAGTCAAAACAGAGTTTCAGAATGTAAACCGAGTAACACCAACAACATTGCTTCCTGCAAATGCTCACATGCGTTTGCTCCTTCTTTATATCGTATGGGAGGGGCCAATCATCTCCAAGCCTTACTCCCGAGTCGCCCCTTTTGTCTTAACTGTTCCTGCCTTCTGGCAGCTCTGTGCTTGCTCCCCCTGTTCCTCTGCCTCGCTGATGTCAGACTCTGGAGGCTCCGAAGTCAGCACATAACTCCCAGATGGCCCTGGTTCCATCTCTGCCTCCGACACAGAGCCCTCGTCTAAGCCTTCCCCAGACTCCAGGACTGGCCCATGTTCCTCCCCAGCCTCCTCACTGTCTGACTCTGCTGCCAGCTCCGCAGGCTGCTGGCAGACCACAACATGAAGCTCCCATAACTTCTGAAGGCAACTTCTGTTCCATGGGTTGATTGTTCTCACTGTCAGAAAATTTCTCCTTATTTCTAGGTTGAATCTCTCCTTGTTCAGTTTCCATCCATTATTCTTTGTCTGGCCTTCGGGTGCTTTGAAAAATAGCTTGACCCCCTCCTCTCTGTGACAGCCCCTCAAATATTGGAACACTGCTATCATGTCTCCCCTGGTCCTTCTCTTCACTAGACTAGCCATGCCCAGTTCCTGTAATCGTTCTTTGTATGTTTTAGCCTCTAATCCCCTCATCATCCTTGTTGCTCTTTTCTGCACTTTTTCTAGAGTTTCAACATCTTTTTTTATAGTGTGGTGACCAAAACTGCATGCAGTACTCTAGGTGTGGTCTTACTAAAGCTTTATAGAGCGGTGTTAGTACTTTACGTGATCTTGATTGTATCCTTCTGTTAATGCAATTTAGGATTGCATTGGGTTTTTTGGCAGCCGCTGCACACTGTCAGCTCATATTTAATTGGTTGTCCACTAAGACTCCAAGATGTAGGTGAAGCCAGCCCTGCTTTTTGGTGTTGATGTGGCCATCTCATATACTTCATGAGTCATGAACGAACATCATCTTGTTAGTTTTTCAATGAATTGCTCTTGTTATATTTTCACTTTAAGAAAGCCTTCTACCATTGACTGCCTTAAAAGGATCGAGATAACTTGGCTCATTCTGGACACTATATATCTTGGTGGGAAATGCTTCTTTCCCAACCAGAAATGTATAGCAATAGTTTGGGAATTGATTTTTTTTTCTCTTCTACAATTCTCAGCATCCAAATACTTCAAGGTGATTAGAATTTGGCGAATTGCTAGCTAGGAGTCAAGCAAGGGCCTAGCTTGGAATCATTGTGCAGTCGCAAGCAAACATAAATATGACCAGAGGTAGGTTTCAGCAGGTTCTGACCAGTTCTGCAGAACCAGTAGTGGAAATTTTCAGTAGTTCAGAGAACCAGTAGTAAAAATTCTGACTGGCCCCACCCCCATCTATTCTCTGCCTCCCAAATCCCACTGATCAGGCGGAAATGGGAATTTTGCAGTATCCTTCCCCTGAAGTGGGGAGGGAATGGAGATTTTGCAGTATCCTTCCCCTGCCACGCCCACCAAGCCATGCCCACCAAGCCACACCCACAGAACTGGTAGTAAAATTTTTTGAAACCCACCACTGAACGTGACTTCTCCCAAGATCCATTAAGCCTTATCTGGTTGTTCCCAGGGGAAGGCAAGCAGCCTGGGAAGATTCTTGTAACATGGATGACAAACAATAAAGTTGTGGCCTGAGACTATTTATGGGTGGTTCTGGTTGCTTGCCCCTGAAACTAAAATTGTGAAGGAAGATTCTTCTTCACTGTAGGGAATTTAAGTAGCATTTGATTTTATGATACCGAAAAAGAAATTCTGGAGAACTAAATGTGTAAGGGATAAGGTGAGCCCTTTCTGTTGTGGCCCACCAGGGGCCAGCAGAGCTGGTGGTAGACTCAGATAGTGAGGAGATTGGGGAGGAACATGGGCCAGTCCTGGAGTTTGGGGAAGGCTCTGATGAGGGCTCTGCATCAGAGGCAGAGATGGGGCCAGGGCCGTCTGGCAGTTGTCAGCTGCCTTCGGAGTCAGACATCAGTGGGGCAGAAGAACAGCTGAAGCCTGTTCCCAGTGTGCGCATGTGCAGAGCTGCCAGGAGAAAGGGACAGCTAAGGAACAAGGGTTGACTCAGAAGCCTGGTTTAGCTCAACAGACAGAAGCACTGTAATTTAACACCAGCTGTCTGCAATTAAAATAAGATCGAATCTCACCAGGCTCAAGGTTGACTCAGCCTTCCATCCTTTCTAAGGTAGGTAAATTGAGGACCCAGTTTGTGGGGGCAATAAGCTGACTCTGTATAAATATACAAAAGTATGAAGGCTATTGCTTAACGCATTGTAAGCCGCCCTGAGTCTCCGGAGAAGGGCGGCATATAAATCAAATAATAATAATAATAAAAGTAAAGCCACAGGTGGACAGTGAATGGCCCCTCCCATAGGGAATAAAGAGGAGCGAAAGGGGAGGGGAGTTTTCAGGAGACAATTAGTTTGCTTAATTGGTTCCTGACTCTCAGAGACTCCTTGCCAAGTTTTGAAGATATCGGCCTGGCAGCTCTCCAAGCCAGATAAGGTCTGTGACTGTAAATTCTCCCTTGAAAGACTTTGCTGAATGTGAATGAGAGGAATTCACAGTAACTTAATAAAAAGGGTTTTTTGTTGGGACAAAGAGTCTGCTTCACGCTCTTGGGAAGCCTAGATCAGAACACTTTCAGACTGACAGGTGGTGTACTATGAACTGAGTTCGAATTTCATCTGTCAGGAATTCACTAGATAACTTCGGACAATCATTCTTGGAAATACAAGCAGGGAGGAAAAAGACATTGGTTCACCTTTTTTGGTGAATGACAAGGAGTTGTCATTTTGGATATGACAAGGAGTCTTATTATAAGAACCAGTTTAGTGTGGTGGTTGAGGCATTAGATTAGAAATGGGAGACCGTGAGTTTTAGTGCTGGCTGAGGCGCAAAGCTAACCGGCTGACTCTGGGCCAGCCATTCTTTCTCAGTCCTAGGAAGGAGACAATGGCAAAGCATTTCTGAAATCCTTGCAACAGGACAAAACCTGCTGAGATTTGCCCAGGCAGTTGTCACGAGTTGGGACTGTCTCGAAGGCGCAAACACACACACACACACACACACGATGCATGGGAAAACAAACAAATTTATGCAAAAGCACATACTTTATGGGGATCATTGCATTTACTACAACCTGCTACATTTGCTTCTGAGAAGGAAGTCAGCTATGCTTATTACCTGTCAGGTGCAAGAAACCAGGATAGAATTAAAAAAAAAATTACAAGTTTATTTCACGCTACCTATATGCAAGAATCTGATCTATTAATGGTTGAGGTGAATTGCTACCAGATAAGAGTCAAGGGACTTCAAGGGCCTGGACTTTAGATCTCTTACAGGGTCATAGAGATTCCAAACTGATGATATGTTTGACGCCTCCCTCAGGCTCAGCTTGATCATCTTCTATATTACCTTTAAAAAGGACCTTTTTCAAAAACTAATCCTTGCAATCCATTCCCATACATTAGCGTATGCAATTTGGGATCTGGGCACCTCAAATTCTACTTTGTAATGGGGCAGTAAGAAGAGACACCAATCAGGTTAGCTGTACTCACTTAGCTAAATAAAATGACAAGTTGTATTTAGCTAAATTTAAGCCAAATTTAATCAGGAGTAACCCAAAATTAACAGAGTCAACCTATTCTCCAAAGCACCTGAAGACAGGACAAGAAGCAATGGATGGAAACTAATCAAGGAGAGAATCAACCTAGAACTTGCTTAGCCTGGGAATTTCCTAATGGTGAGAACAATTAACCAGTGGAACGACTTGTCTCCAGAAGCTGTAGATGCTCCATCCATTAAGAAGAGATTGGACAACCATTTGTCTGAAACAGGATAGGGCCGTGATGGCGCCCTCTCTGTGGGCATGCGAGCCGTCACCCCAGTTCAGCTCCGCCACGCATGCACTCCCACCTTCCTCCAACCAGCTGGTCTTCGGGTCTCTGCCGCACATGCACGAGGGCAGGGCACACGCGGGGGGCAGTGCGCACATGCGTTGAGGGGGGGTGGAATTCATGTGGGGGGTGCACGCACATGCGTGGGAGGGTGGGGTGCATGCACGGGGGGGGCAAACATGCGTTGCATTTTGGAGTTTTGTGTGTATGCATTTGTGCACATGCGCACATGCTTTGGGCACTTGGTCTGGAAAAGGTTAGCTATCACTGGTATAGGGCTTCATGCCTGAGTAGGAGGTTGGACTAGAAGACCTCCAAGGTCCCTTCCAACTCTGTTATTCTGTTAATTTAAAATTTAATTACATGGTGTTACAATTTTAAGTGTACTGCTTTCTTGATATGGAACTCAGTGATTTTGGATTCTTTTTCCCCCCAAAAAAAAGTTGTGCTCTCATGAAATAACTATTGTCTCTGAGTGTATATCCACAATGGGTATATGTCAGGGTGAAATCCAAAATGTTTCCCTACCAGTTCAGTGGGTGTAGCTTGGTGGGCATGGCAGGGGAAGGATATTGCAAGATCTCCATTCCCACCCCACTCCAGGGGAAGGATATTGCAAGATCTCCATTCCCACCCCACTCTGGGGCCAGCCAGAGGTGGTATTTGCCAGTTCTCCAAACTACTCAAAATTTCTGCTACTGGTTCTCCAGAACCTGTTAGAACCTGCTGGATTTCTCCCCTGGTATATGCACGCATGTATCCTTTTAGATATACTAATTGAGTCGTGTCCTTAATCATTCATTTTGAAAGATGCTTCTCCCTGCATTCCTATAAGCAGCATAATTCACTTCCCTTAGCGAAAATTAAATTTTGTTGTAAATTTGCTTTACTCTCTCCTGTGTGCAATAGCCTCTTTGGCTCCTCATTGACTTTATGGGTAAAGTTGTTCCACTCATGCTTCTAAATCCTTCCACTCTTCAACCTCTTTAATCCAGATCTTCATTTACTTCCATTACACTTTTTAGCCCATTGGTGGCTTGTTCTGTCAAAATGGCGCATGAGATTTCAGATGGGTGTTGTGGCCCGCCAGCTGCCAGTGGAGCTGGTGGCAGACTCGGACAATGAGGAGGTTGGGGAAGAACTTGGACAGGTTCTGGAGCCTGGAGAAGGCTCTGATGGATGTTCAGTGTTGGACACAGAGATAGATCCAGGGCCATCCGGCATTTCCCAGCCACTGGAGAGGCAGCTGCCTTTGGAGGCTGATATGAGTGAGGAGGAAGAACAGCTGGGGCCTGTTCCAGATGCACCTATGTGCAGAGCAGTTAGGAGAGGTGAACAACGGAGGACAAGGAGTCAACTTGGGAAGCAAGACACATGTGGATGCTGAATGGCCCCTCCCTGGCTGGGAAATAAATAGAAGGAAAGGAGAGTGGTTGTCGTAGGAGACAAGTTTGTATTTCTGGAGACATTTCTCGTTGTGTTTCGTCCATCAGAGACTGCTTGCCAGAACTTAATTGACAGCCTTTTGGCTGGGAGCTCACCCCTTTGCATTTATCATAAGGAACTGATAAGGTCTGTTACTTCAGTTAACTCATTTTAAGGACTATTGCCCAGACTTTTTGGTGGGTGAATGCCATTAATTCACAGGAGATAAATAAAGAGTGGTTTTTCGTGACAAGGAGTCTGTTTCTTATTTTTGCTAAGGCTGGGTCAGAACAAGGAGGAGCCAAGATGGTGCAGTGGTTAGAGTGCAGTACTGCAGTTACTTCAGCTGACTGCTAGTTCAGCAGATCAGCGGATGAAATCTCACCGGCTCAAGGTTGACTCAGCCTTCCATCCTTCCGAGGTGGGTAAAATGAGGACCCAGATTGTTGGGGGCAATATGCTATTTAGTATACTGTCTTTGGTGTAAGCCGCCCAGAGTCCTCGGAGAGTGGGTGGCATAGAAATATGACTAATAAATAAAAAAATAAATAAACAATGGTCTCCCTTGGTATACTCCTAATTAGTGGTGAAATCCATTTTTTTTTACTACTGGTTCTGTGGGCGTGGCTTGGTGGGCGTAGTGTGGCTTGGTGGGCATGGCAGGGGAAGGATACTGCAAAATCTCCATTCCCACCCCACTCCAGGAGAAGGATACTGCAAAATCTCCATTCCCACCCCATTCTGGGGCCAGCCAGAGGTGGTATTTGCCGGTTCTCCAAACTACTCAAAATTTCCGCTACCAGTTCTCTGAACTGCTCAAATTTTCCGCTACCAGTTCTCCGAACTGCTCAAATTTTCCGCTACCGGTTCTCCAGAACCTGTCAGAACCTGCTGGATTTCACTCCTGCTCCTAATAGAGAATGTCTTCTATAGGCCTCAATGAAGGATGCTAACGAGAGGAAATAATGTCACTGGGCAGTGAATAAATAGTCACCTCCTCCTCCATCTTCTTTAGCCCTCACAGTCTATAAAACAGCGAGACGGAGATTAAGTGGTGATTCTCCTTCCTGGTAGGCAGATGAGCTCAGCTGTCATGTCAAGCCCTCTCAGCAGATCTAGGTGTTGGGTAGGTGAACAAACTGCAAATGCGTGTTGATGTGCATGCTTCATATAACATGCTGATTCTTATTTGATTGATGTGGTGCTTCTCCCACACACGGGCCTGTGCGAACTTGCAACGCCACGAAATGACGAGTTAATGCCGCAATCATCATCCTTGCAAAGTGTCAAACCCGGGGTTTACGCCCTGCCAACAATTCTACCCAGACTGCTTTGTTTATTTACACGTCTCCTTTGTTTACAACCTTGAAAGTTGTGTTGCCATAGTTGGGGAAAAAAAATGTATTTTGCCTGCTTCTTTCAATAGGGGTTATGCCTACCTAGGTTGGTGCGAGTGCGCATGTAATTATTTGTTAGGCAAACAAATTATTTGTTATTTGGTACGTGGCGTGAAGTTAATTCTGCATTTCTCTCCAGCACTGGCTCTCTTTTGTGCCTTTGAAAAGCTAGCAGAAAAGGCTGGAGCTGTGTGTCTGTGTGCATTTCTATAGAGAGAGAAATGCTGCTGAGAACAATTCCTGAAGTTGAATTTATTATTGTTAGTGGGTATGATATTTCATGGCAGAAATGATGGATGACAACTTAAATTTGTGTCCTGAGAATGAAGGTGAAGTGTGACAGAGTTATTTGTCTTGGGAATGAAGGTTGGGGGTCAGGCGGGGCTGGGGTGCCTGAAGGCACGAGACGTTGACAAATTCATCCTGCAGGGCTCATATCTGAACCCTTTTTTTTTTTTTTGTTTGGGATCTTGGCTATTCACTAAGCGACCTCCATCTTTCATGCTGCCAGGAAGTGAGCGATGTGTTGCTGCGATGTGTGGCGCACCCTTTCCCGCTAATTCTTGTCATTCAGCCCTCCTGACAGGACAGAAACCCAAATTCTTCAGGGTTGCTTTCAAAGGGAAGGTTAAAATACGTATTTCAGCTCATCATCAAGCTCTTGGATTTGACTAGATGATGTGATGGTGAACCAATGGCGTGTGTGCCACAGGTGGCACGCAGCGCCCTCTCTGTGGGCACATGAGCCGTCGCCCCAGCTCAGCTCCGCCATGTATGCGCGCACACCTCCCCGCTGGCCAGCTGGTGGTTGGGTCTCTGCCGGGCATGCGTGGGAGGCAGGGTGCATGTGGGGGACCACACATGCATGCATTGGAGTGTATGCAGGGGGGCCATGTGGGGGGCCATGGGCACATATTGGGGAGTGGGGCACCTGCATGAGGGCCACCTGCACATTGCATTTTGGGGGTTCACATCAGGGGTGAAATGTAAAATTTGTTACTACCGGTTCTGTGGGCGTGGCTTGGTGGAGGGGTAATGTGACTGGGTGGGCATGGCCAACTTTTTTTTTTTAACTTTTCAAAGCATTTTTTCTACAACCTCTGTTGCAAAAAAATGCTTTGAAAAGCCTCTGCCGATCAGGCAACTCAGCTGGGATCGTCAGAGACTTTTCAAAGCATTTTTTTTTACCACCTCTTTGGCTGAAGAGGTTGCAGAAAAAAATGCTTTGAAAAGCCTCTGACGATCCCAGCTGAGCCGCACGATCATCAGAGGCGTTTTTTTTTTACTTTTAAAAGCATTTTTTCGTCAGAAGAGGTTGTAGAAAAAAATGCTTTAAAAAAAAAAAAGCCTCTGATGATCATGTGGCTCAGCTGGGCATGGTGTGTGTGTGGGGGGGGGCGCAGGGATTTTTGCTACCAGTTCTCCAAACCACCCGCCGTCATCGCTACTGGATCGGGTGATCTGCTCCGAACCGGGAGCATTTCATCCCTGGTTCACATGCATGCTTTGGGCACCAGGTCCGGAAAAGGTTAGCCATCACTGGACTAGAGCATGGGTGTCAAACTCAATTTCATTGTAGGGTGCATCAGGGTTGTGTTTGTCCTCAGGGGACCGGGGGGGGGGCGTGGCCAGGGTGGGCATGGCCAGCTCGACATCACTCCTATCAGGGGTGCCTGTGGTCACCCGAGCGATTCTGTCAGCGAAAACGGTCTCCCGAGCTCCGTTTTCGGCTGCTATGGCCTCCTGCAACCCTCTGCCAGAGAAACAGAGCTTGAGAGGGCTGCGTGCGAGCTCCGTTTTCACTGGCAGAGGATTGCAGGAGGCCGTGGCAGCTGAAAACGGAGTTTGGGAGCCCGTTTTTCTCTGGCAGAAGCACCGCGGGCTGGTCTTTCATTCTTTCCAGGGTGGCCCCACAGGCCAGATCTAAGTACCCCGTGGGCCAGATCCAGGCCTCAGGCTTTGAGTTTGACACTCCTAGACTAAAGGGTCATTTTTTCCCCTTCCTTATTGCAGATCTCTGGAAGGACTGCAGGCCTTCAACAGCTTGGAAGAGCTCATTCTGGACAACAATCTTCTCCAAAGTGACCTTCGCTTACCCAGCATG
Organism: Pantherophis guttatus; assembly: GCF_059756535.1. Classification (NCBI taxonomy): domain Eukaryota; kingdom Metazoa; phylum Chordata; class Lepidosauria; order Squamata; family Colubridae; genus Pantherophis; species Pantherophis guttatus. The sequence continues at coordinate 92,028,707 of NC_142068.1, read as the reverse complement.
CCACACCTTCATACCCTGATGCTCAACAAGAACCAAATATCCTTTTGAAAACAGAGGGAGGGGGGGAGACTCCGCCAGCTGCCTGGCCATCTTTCTGTGGCAGCCACATGAAAGAAGGTCAAATGTGGTTTAGACGCAGGCAATAAATACCCTAATCTCTTTTCTCCTCGTCAGCCAGAAGGTTTACAGTGGTTCTTTCATAAGCAGGATGCCTTGGTCTCTTTTTCCTCGAAAATAAGAGGGAGGGAAAGAGGTGTGAGACTGTAGCTCATGGCTCTGAAGGAATCTTTGTTAAGAAACTCAAAAGTGGAAATAACAGCCAATTTCATTTGGGAAGAAGGAATCCGGCTGGTTTTTTTTTTTTTGTTTTTTTTTGGATTCTGGAGAAGGCTGACCTCTAGTGGAAGACGGGATGCAATGAAACAAGGCAATCCAGAGGTTCGTGCATCCTGAATTCTTGATTTCCTTAGCAGGGTTAGACTCAGCACTCAAGTAACTAGGCTCCAGAACAGCATTTCAGGCAGTCGAAGGGCTTGTTGGCGCCTGGCGAAGAGGGCCGGCGTGTGGCTACTTTGGGTTCTTACGGGCTGCGTTTTGCTCGTTTCATTTGAACTTTTGAAACATTCCTCTGTCCTTGGATATAGGCACACATGTACCCTTTTCTTGCAAAGACTAGTAGCTTGCCTGCTCGGTTTCATTCTGAGTGTAGCATAGGCCCGATCTGAAACTATCAGTCCAGGTTTTTGAGAGATTATCGGGACTGCAAATCTCTTAGCCACGAAACTGTGAGGCTTCCGAGGAGGAGAGAAATAACAGCAATCAAACCGTTAATTCGGTGTTAATGAATGCAATATTTGCATGCTCTAATACTGATTACATACTGATGTGCCCCCTCATCAATATATGTATTGTAATGATAACTATGGTTCTAATTTTTTTCTTAAAGCCACAGTTTATTTAAATTGGTTGAGTATCTGTCATTTCAGCCACAAATCTACAAGGTATTATTAATCTTGGCCACATCAACTTTTGCAGAGGGAATATTCTGTTCTATTCTTATTCCATTGCATATTCTATTCTGTTCTGTTCTGTTCTGTTCTTATTCCATTGCATACTCTATTCTGTCCTGTCCTGTCCTGTCCTGTCCTGTCCTGTCCTGTCCTGTCCTGTCCTGTCCTATGCTATCCTATCCTATCCTATCCTATCCTATCCTATCCTATCCTATCCTATCCTATCCTATCCTATTCTAAGGTGGGATGGGATGGGATGGGATGGAATAATATGGAATAGGATAGGATAGGATAGGATAGGATAGGATAGGATAGGATAGGATAGGATAGGATGGACTGGACTGGACTGGACTGGACTGGACTGGACTGGACTGGACTAGACTAGACTAGACTAGACTAGACTAGACTAGACTAGACTAGACTAGACTAGACTAGACTAGACTAGACTAGACTAGACTAGACTAGACTAGACTAGACTAGACTAGACTAGACTAGACTAGACTAGACTAGACTAGACTAGACTAGACTAGACTAGAAAATATGGAATGGAATAATAGGGATAGGATAGGATAGGATAGGATAGGATAGGATAGGATAGGATAGGATAGGATAGGATAGGATAGGATAGGATAGAATGTAGAATACCATACCATACCATATAATACAATACCATACAATAGAATAGATTTGAACAGAACAGAATGTAAAATATAATGTAAAATAAAATAGAATGTGTTTTATATTATATTTATTATATTATAAAATATATATTTTAATAGGACAGGACAGAACGGAAAGTAGAAACTGTGGTCGTTTATTGAAAAACATCCATTTGTAAAGCAAACTAATGAAAGTGGTCAGCAACTATAGAGAATACAAGATGTTTACTCCAAATCCAACCTCAAGAATCAGTCACTGAGGGACAGTTGAACAGGACACTTTTGATGGCCGTGTAGAAGACCTGTAAGGATATTGAGGCATCTCCAGAGGGAGAGGGTTCCAAAACAGGGAACTGCTGTAGACAAGGTTTTCCTTCGGAGCTGGGCCTCCATTTTGATCTCTTGTGGGAACGTCTCCCTCAGCAGCCCTCTCCCTTCACAAATTCACAGAAATTCCACCTTGAGGAAATATCCCCTATGGTAGTTAAAATATCAGAATTATGTAAAGTCAAATAAATCTAGTAAGACCTGGAGACTGATAGGTGCCAAGGGAAAGGGTAGAGATATTGGGCACCTGGGATTCTAACCAGGTTACTTTAAGTCAAATTGACTCAAAAGAGGTAGGTGTGGTTCCACACTGAAGCGTGGACACCATTTCTTGCTGGCAGACTGTGTTCACTGCGTGGTTTGCATCAAATGCTTAAAAAACCCAAGTCAGAGGAGCCCAGGAGAGAATCAAAGTCTATGTTAGAGTTTGCAACAATCCAACCAGCACACAAGTAAACAATTCAGCAGGATTCATTTAGAAAAAAAACTCCTTTATGTACAGTAATATAAAGCATGATGCATGTATACAATACCCAATATCTGGTCAATCTACAGAAGACATTTTTGAACTGACAAATCCTAGAACCGTTATGGGGAAAAAGTAACCCAGCCTTGAAGTGCTAGCAAGTTCCTAATCAGCTAATAAATTCAGAATAATATGAATAATTTTACAGAGATCACTGTTTTCCTTTGGCATAACATCTTTTGTAAGTTAGGTTCAAAAGGATGCAAGTAACTAAGAACCTTCCAGAGTTTTCCATTCATTAGTTTATAAAAGACCCTTCCTTGTCTTCTTTCTTTCTTCTTCCTTCCTTCCTTCCTTCCTTCCTTCCTTCCTTCCTTCCTTCCTTCTTCCTTCCTTCTTTCCTTTCCTTTCCTTTCCTTTCCTTTCTTTCCCCCCTCTCTCTTTTCTTTCTTTCTCTTTCTTTGGTTCTATTTATTTTCTTTCATTCCTTCTTTCTTTCTTTCTTTCCTCCTTTCTTTCTCTTTTCTTTCTTCTTTCTTTCTTTTTGTTCTTCCCTCCTTCCCCCTTCCTTCCTTCCTTCCTTCCTTTCCACTGTCATAGAATAACATGATTGAAAGGGACCTTGGAGGTCTTCTACAGATTTAACAGGTTAACAGAGTTGGAAGGGACCTTGCAGGTCATCTAGTCCAACCCCCCACCCAAGCAGACCCTACACCATTTTTGACAGATGGCAGTCTAGTCTCTTCTTGAAAGCTTCCAGTGATGAAGTTCCTACAACTTCCAAAGGCAACTTCTGTTCTATTGGTTAATTGTTCTCACCGTCAGAAAGCTTTTCCTTATTTCCAGGTTGAATCTCTCCTTGGTCAGTTTCCATCCATTATTCCTTGTCTGGCCTTCAGGTGCCTTGGAAAATAGCTTGACCCCCCCTCCGCTATGGCAGCCCCTCAAGTATGGGAACACTGCTATCATGTCTCCCCTGGTCCTTCTCTTCACTAGATTACCCATGCTCCTAGTCCAACCCCCTGCTCAAGCTAGAAGTTCTAGACAACAGCTGTCCTATCTCTTATCAAATTCTTCTTCGACGCAGCTTCTTCAATACAATTTCACAACTTCAAGGGTAAAAGTAGGACTTTCCCCTTTCCTGTTTCAGATTCTGGGTGAAAGGGCACTTGAAGTAGTAAGAAATGAAACACATTAGACTGTTAGCTACACTACATAAAATTATTGGAACTAAGTTGATTGCTTAGGGAACGATCATATTTGGAACTCCTCCTAAATGAAAGCCAAGAGGAATGATTTGTGTTGAGCTCTGCATCAAGCACCTTTTCGCCCTGCGTATTAAAAAAGAGGAGAGGAAACAATCTTCTCTCCCAAGAATTTTACCTGGGATCTTGTCTTGCATCTCTGCATTTCCTCCTTCGCCTCCAGCAAATAAGATGTAAATTGGTATGCATATAGTCAGAGGAAGGCCTTGAAGGACCAACATCTGTTTCTGCTCCAGGGCAATGCCACGGCCCTTTAGTTATTGAGGTGAAAAAGTGGGGAATATTCCATCTGCAAGAGATAACAAAGATAACAGCAACACATACATCAAAGTCAAAGACAAGCAACCGAACTGACCTGAATTTGTTAAGAGAGTCACATAATAATTGTGGTGACAAACTCCAGAAATAAATGGATGAAACAAGGAATGGTTGATTGAAACCAATAATTTTGTGCCAAAAGTTGGAAAAAAGCCTTCCTTAATCTTAGGATGAACTTCACTGTAGAAAAATTAATGTAATTATGATTTGGCAGATTTGAGATCTACGTATATACTGTACTTTGTTTGTTTGCTTAGTAGTAAGTAACCAAGATGATTAGGGGACTGGAGGCTAAAACATATGATGAACAGTTGCAGGACCTGGGCATGGCTAGTCTAGTGAAGAGAAGGTCCAGGGGAGACATGATAGCAGTGTTCTAATATTTGAGGGGCTGCCACAGGGAGGAAGGGGTCAAGCTACTTTCCAAAGCACCTGTAGGCCAGACAAGGAGTAATGGATGGAAACTGACCAAGGAGAGATTCAACCCAGAAATAAGGAGAAATTTTGTGACAGTGAGAACAATCAACCAATAGATCAGAAGTTGCCTTCAGAAATTGTGGGAGCTTCATCACTGGAGGCTTTCAAGAAGAGACTGGACTGCCATCTGTCAGAAATGGTGCAGGGTCTACTTAGGCAGCGGGGCTGGACTAGATGACCTCCAAGGTCCCTTCCAACTCTGTTAATCTGCATCTGTATCTAATAGTAGTAGTAATAAAAATTGAATCCAAGTTTGAGGTCATTCTTTCAAATATATTGTTAAATATGTAATCCTATTGCCTCTACAGGGATGTGGTGGCTCAGTGGCTAAGATGCTGAGTTTGTCAATCGAAAGGTTGGCAGTTCAGCAGTTCGAATCCCTAGTGCCGCGTAACGGGATGAGCTCCCGTTACTTGTCCCAGCTTCTGCCAACCTAGCAGTTCGAAAGCACATAAAAAATGCAAGTAGAAAAATAGGGATCACCTTTGGTGGGAAGGTAACAGTGTTCTGTGCGCCTTTGGCGTTGAGTCATGCCGGTCACATGACCACGGAGACGTCTTCGGACAGGGCTGGCTCCTCGACTTTGAAACAGATGAGCACTGCCTCCTAGAGTCGGAAACGACTAGCACATATGTGCGAGGGGAACCTGTACCTTTACATTGCCTCTACAGCTACATCTTGAAGCCATAGCCTATTCCACCTCCACCCCATAACCATCCCCAGAGTTGGAGGACAAGAATTTCTTTCCTGCTTCTTCAATAGTCCTCTGACCTGGGGGGAAGGGTGCAGGCTGGAAATAGCTGAGAACTACTAACTAGATTATCATACAATCCTGCTTGTCTGAAAGTCCCAAAAGATTTATTCATTTAACCCCACTGTCCACATTTGTAAGACCCCCATGAAACTCTAATAATCCCCAGTGGCAAATATATAGAACATAGAATAATAGACTTGGAAGGGACCTTGGAGGTCTTCTAGTCCAACCCCCTGCTCAAGCAGGAGACCCTGTACTATTCTAGAAAAGTGGTTGTCCAGTCTCTTTTTGAAAGCCTCCAATGATGACGCACCCACAACTTCTGAAGGCAAGCTGTTCAATGGGTTGATTGCTCTTGCCATTAGGAAATTTCTCCTTAATTCCAGGTTACTTCTCTCCTTGATTAGTTTCCATCCGTTACTTCTTGTCTTGCCTTCAGGTTCTTTGGATAATAGGTTGACTCTCTCTTCTTTGTTGGCAGCCCCTCAAATACTGGAATATTGCTATCATGTTACTCCTAGTCCTTTTTTTCTCTAGACTGGAAATAACAGGGGTGAAATGCTCCCGGTTCAGACCGGATCCCCTGATCTGGTAGCGATGGCGGTGGGTGGTTTGGAGAACCCGTAGCAAAAATTCCTGTGCCCCCCACCCCCATGCCCAGCTGAGCTGCATGATCATCAGAGGCTTTTTCTTTTTTTACTTTTAAAAGAATTTTTTCTACAACCTCTTCCGACGAAAAAATGCTTTTAAAAGTTAAAAAAAAAAGCCTCTGTTGATTGCGCAGCTCAGCTGGGATCGTCAGATACTTTTCAAAGCATTTTTTTCTGCAACCTCTTGGCCAAAGAGGTGGTAAAAAAAATGCTTTGAAAAGTCTCTGACGATCCTAGCTGAGTTGCCTGATCGGCAGAGAAGCTTTTCAAAGCATTAGAAAAAGTGCTTTGAAAAGTTAAAAAAAAAAAAGTTGGCCACGCCCACCCAGTCACATTACCCCTCCTCCACACACACACACCAAGCCACACCCACAGAACCGGTAGTAACAAATTTTACATGTCACCCCTGGGACATACCCAATTCCTCTAACCATTCTTTGTATGTTTTATTTTTATCTTATACAAAAATGCAGCAAATTCAGAAGAATTTACGAATTCCTTTTCACGGAATTTTAGATATAGAGAATGCATTAAATAAGGGATCCTTGGTGCTCTCTGAGCTTGGTTGTTTCATTACCCAAATTAAATATCATCAAACGCATTCTTTTCCATATATATTTTTTTACTTCCTTCTCTTTAAACTGGGTCTTTGTTTACTCAGTGCTTTAATAGCAGCTTCTTTAGTCAAGCATTTCTGCTAACAAACTTAACCTATTTCCCAAGATGCACCCATGGTATATTGAGGCAGTCATTTGACTCCGTTCCAAAAATCATTTTTCCAACCTGTTGTAATATATTTAGTGATGAATGTACTGTGAAAGCAACTGCCTGTTGCCATGTTGGAAAAGTTTCATGGCTTCAGCAGTCGCTAACCATTTCCCCATACAACATCCATCACTTTGTCAAAGTTTTTAATGTTTTGCAGACAGTCGGCTAGGAATGAAAAAGAAGCAAAGAGAAGAACAAGGAGGAAATAAATCCCAGGATCTTTCCATTTAAGCCAAAGAAAGAAAGAAAGAAAGTATTTCTTCTGCAAATAATTAATGTTGTAGTTCTTTAAATGGCTACACACACACACACACACACACACACACACACAGCATGAGAATGTGTGGGTGTGTGTACACATGTCCTCATTTGTGTGTGTATATATATAGTGTGATGTTATATAATAAGATATGCTGGTGGGCAAAATGTTAATTAAAAGTTTCCCTTTTTGTTAATGTCATCAAATCCTTAGTCCATGACTCTGGATTATTCTGTTTGGCAGGGGTGGGAGAGGCACAATGTTGATTAAAAGCTTCCTACGTGTAAACAATACTCCAATCAAGAAACTGCCAAAGAAGCCAACAGCAAACAGCCCAACCAAAGAATCTCTAAGACCCCCCCACCCACCACCAGCACTGACAGGGCAAGCCACCAGAATATAAATTGACAACAAACCCCACTCCTTACTAGCACTGATGATGTTACCTATGATGTTATTTCCCCAAAAATAAGCCCTCCCCCCAAAAATAAACCCTCCCCTGAAAATAAGACCTCTCCCGAAAATTAGACCTCCCCAAAAATATTTAAACGCATGTGCAGCCAGTCCCCATCATTTCCTCTGTTTAGGATTAGGGAGACAGAGCTGGAAATCAGGTAAGACGGCAAGAGGAGCCCCGTCTTGCTCCACGCGCCCCAAAATAATAAGACGCCCCCAAAAACAAGGCCAAGCGCTTATTTCAGGGTTCAAAAGAAATATAAGAGATGGTCTTATTTTCGGGGAAACATGGTAGTTGGGTCATAAACGTGTACAAGAAAACAAGCAAGCTCAGAGAGCACTAAGGACCCCACAGTTGTCGTCGTCGTCGTCCTCCTCCTCCTCCTCCTCCTCCTCCTCCTCCTCCTCCTCCTCCTCCTCTCTGCAAACTCTTTAGCACTGATGATGTCTGCAAGAAAACCACCAACCTCAGAGGATCCCACAGTCCTTCTCTTCCTCTTCCTCCTCCTCCTCTCTGCAAACCCTCCTCCCTTCTAGCACTCATGATGTTACCTAGTTTGTAATGAAACGTCTTGCAAGAAAACAACCAAGCTCAGGGAGCACCAAGGATGCTTCACTGAACCCTTAATCGGTGTCCTTGGATCATGTTGGCATGGTGTTTTATGAAAAGCTTCCTACTTTTTTATCTATTTATTAAAATTATTTGCCACCCATCTCACCACAAATGGCATTCGAATCCTTGATCCATGCTTTGGGACCATGCTGGAGGGCAGGGGTGGGAATGGTGCAATGTTGATTAAAACTTTCCCTGTTGTTTAACGTCATGGAATCCTTAATCCACATCTTTGGATACATAACAGAATTGGAGGGTTTGCTGGATCACTTGGCTGAAGTGGCACCTTCCCTGGAGTTCCTTAGTTTGCTGGGAAATTCAGCCTGTCCAAATGAGCTCGTCTGCAAAGACAAAGATGAGGGAGACTACCAGAGATACAGGTGAGTATCTTGGACTTTGCCTGTGGTCAACTGTGGCTCTTGAGATGAAATAGAAAATTATTTTAGGGGAACTAATGGTCTATTGTAAGGGACACAGTGGCTCAGTGGCTAAGACGCTGAGCTTGTCGATCGAAAGGTCGGCAGTTCAGCGGTTCGAATCCCTAGTGCCGCGTAATGGGGTGAGCTCCCGTTACTTGTCCCAGCTTCTGCCAACCTAGCAGTTCGAAAGCACATAAAAAATGCAAGTAGAAAAACAGGGACCACTTTTGGTGGGAAGGTAACAGCGTTCCGTGCGCCTTTGGCATTTAGTCATGCTGGCCACATGGCCACGGAGACGTCTTTGGACAGCGCTGGCTCTTTGGCTTTGAAACGGAGATGAGCACCGCCCCCTAGAGTCGGGAATGACTAGCACATATATGCGAGGGGAACCTTTACCTTTACCTTAATGGTCTATTAAATGTTACCAGCTACGACACAGGATTCTTTTAGATGAGAGTACAAATCAATCAATGGAGCAAGATGCTCCAGTTCCAAGATCCCATATTTCAAAGATGCTTTATTAGATTATTTATTTATATTATTTATTATATTATATTATTTATTATATTATATTATTTATATTATTTATTAGATTTATTAGCTAGGGTGTACTTCCTCCACCTTGTCTCATGCATGGGGGAAACCAGTGTACCCCATTTTCCCAGACTTTCTAGAACTGCCTGATATAAAAATATCCAGTCCAGGGTGGCAGAGTTTGCAGAAAGCACACACAGGTAACTGATTCAGCAGGATTCATTAACTTCTCTTTATATATAATATAACATGTAAGTAAATGTACAATACCAATGGCAGGTTCTTCCAACGTGGTAGTAGTTACAAGCAAACACAGGCAAGAGGAGAGAAGTTTTCAGTTTCAGTCAGCAGACTAGTTTCAGTTTCAGAGCTGAGCACAGAGCTACAGAACTAAGCCACGCCCAGGCTCCTTACTGTCTCAGCTCACATTGGCTGACCTTGTTACTAAGCCCTATTCATTGGCTGACCTTGTTACCATGTCTCTGCCAGTCATAAATACATTGACACAGGGATTATCACACATTGGACTATTAAGAACAATTATATTGCATTGTGGGAAGAAATATCCATCTGGTTCAGTTCCAAGCTGGGAGAAAACGGAACCACATGGGTTTGTACTTCTGGGCAGCTGAGCACAGAGTTGAGAGTGGGGGGTGGGGGTTATACCTTCTTTTGCACTTGAATTTCCTGTTCCTGTGCAAGAACATGTATTCTATTGGTTATTGTTAGATTACTATGGGATCATATAGGGGTTATGTAGGGGCCATAACTGGCTCTATAGACAAAAGAGGAAATGTAAATCCTAGGTGTTTATCTGAGCTAATTTTGCCAACCTTTTGTTTGTTGCTTATCTGAGTTTCTGTCTTGACCCAGTCTTTCTGAATGGATTATCAAATCTGCATTTCTAAAAGCTGGTCTCCTCAGTTTCTGCTTGGGGCTGGTTTCCAAATAGGCTGGCCCAATCTTTCTTAATGGGCACAAAATATCTGCTGGGGGCTATTAAGAAAGACCAAGTCTGCTTTCTGTCTTTTAAAAAAAAACATGTTTCTCCATTAGGGAAATATAATATTCTGCCTTTTTAATATTTCCCAAAATATTTCATTCTTCGTGGAGGGGGGGCGGTGCTGACTTTCTAGAGCATTACACACTAAGTCACTTCTGGATTGAAAGGATTAGCCGGTGACATCACCATTGCCCATGGGACACCCAGTTGGCAGGTCCTTTCATGTCCCCGGAAGGAGCTGTAGTGAAGGATGGAAGCTCACCCCAACCCACAGCAGGATTTGGGTCTCTAATGTGGACTTGCTAACCTTCAACCCAGGGTCCTAGCCACGCAAGCCACTGTGGTCCTATAGAACAATTATATACAACCTACAGACAGGTGACCCACGGAATGCAATCTGATGGTAAATTCCCCTATGCAGATTTCGTTAACATCCCCTCCATTGTATAAATTGTTCGCCTCCATACAGTTCTTATGAGCCGCGGTGGCGCAGTGGTTAGAGTGCAGTACTGCAGGCTACTTCTGCTGACTGCCGGCTGCCTGCAGTCTCACCAGGCTCAAGGTTGATTCAGCCTTCCATTCTTCTGAGGTGGGTAAAATGAGGACCCAGATTGTTGGGGGCCAAATGCTGACTCTGTAAACCGCTTAGAGAGGGCTGTAAAGCACTGTAAAGCGGTATATAAGTCTAAGTGCTATTGCTATTGCATTCCGCCAGCTTTTCTTTGAGCCACGATTTTGCAAATTCTATCCTCCTCATTAATAGATCCCTACCAAGACAGCCATTCATTGCAAACCACTGACTCAGCAAAGTTCTCTTGGAAACAGCAGCACCACCCAAACTCTCAACAGCCTCATGCATTTCCATAAATTATCACACAAGGCAGCACCAAACATCACCAATTATGTTTTCAGGTTCCAGCCCTTTCTTTAAATAATAAAAAAAAAAGGCTCCATCAAATTGACAGCAAAAGAGATGCGTGCATGATTTCATATTAGCATTCAAGGAAATGAGCAGAAGAAAAAAGGGCCTAGAATATGCAACGGAGCTCCCCAAAAATTTGGAATGAATTGTTTCCAAAGTCCTCTTCCCATTTGTAATCGTTAAGCCAACCTAGCTATGTTTCTCTTTAGCCCTGTCTGGTATAATTGGCTGCCAGTGTTAAAGAATTCTCAGAGTCGGCGGCAAGACAGGAATTATTACTGCACTTTCAAAGAAAACCATACATGCTGTGCATAATTTGTACTTCTTCAGTTGTCTTAAGGTGATATAGTCTGTGTATATGTGGGGTGCGTGAGCATTTTTAGACATATAATAGCAATATCAGGACAAAACAGTTTTGGGAATTTTATGCCTGTTGAATTTGCTTGCTTCGTTGTACCTGTGCGGGAGGCTGTATTGTTGAAGTTAATTACTTTCTATTTTTCCCATCACAGTTTCAGCTTTTAAAGTACTGGTCAAGGCTCAGCCCATTTTCTTGCCTGAAATATTAAATTATTCTTTTGGGGAATAAGCCCAGGTTTCCAATTCTCACATTTGTTTACATTTTAGCAGCATGCTTTCAGGGCGTTCTTAGCTCCACCAAAACCAGAGCTATATAAGGAGGACGAAGAGGGCCTGCAACTTGGGTGTCCTCCTGGACGCACGGCTGTCTTTGGAAGGGCACATGACGGCCGTGGCCAGGGGGGCTTTTTATCAGGTTCGCCTGATACGCCAGTTGCGCCCCTTTCTGGATCGGGACTCCCTACGCACGGTCACTCAAGCACTCGTCACCTCTCATCTGGATTATTGTAACACTCTCTACATGGGGCTCCCCTTGGGGTACACCCGGAGGCTCCAACTGGTGCAGAATGTGGCCGCGCGGGGGATTATGGGAGCGACGGGGCGCTCCCATGTGACTCCTCTCCTGCGCGAGCTGCATTGGCTTCCAGTGGACTTCCGGGTGCGCTTCAAGGTGTTGGTGATCACCTTTAAAGCGCTCCATGGCTTAGTGCCAGGGTACTTACGGGACCGCCTTCTGCCACCAATAGCCTCCCACTGGCCGGTTCGCTCCCACAGAGAGGGCCTTCTCAGGGTGCCGTCGGCCAGACAATACCGGCTGGCGACCCCCAGGAGGAGAGCCTTCTCTGTGGTGGCACCTACCCTTTGGAACAATCTACCCCCAGAGATACGAGTGATCTCCGACCTCCGGACTTTTCGTCGGGCCCTAAAAACTTACTTTTTTCAGTTAGCCGGTCTGTCTTGATTTTAGGGTTGGTTTTAAAATTTTGATACTGATTTTAAATTGACAAGTTTTAAATTACGGGCCAAATTTATTAATTATTTTAAATCTATTTTTAATTGTAATGTTATGTATAAATGTTTTTATTTTGGCTGTTCACCGCCCTGAGTCCGAAAGGAGAAGGGCGGTATAGAAGTTTGAATAATAAATAAATAAATAAATAAATAAATTGCTCACCCTTGCAGTCTTAAATGATCTTCAAGAAAGCACAGTGGGGCCCAACGGCAGTGCCAATTGTTGTCCTGTTTTCAAGTTTGTTGGAACCTTTTTTTGGATAAGGTGGTTGAGAAGCTGTTGGTCTATTGGAGGAAGCAGATTATATTTATTTATTTATTTTATTATACTTATATGCCGCCCTTCTCCCAAAGGACTCGGGGTGGCTCACAGAATTAGACGATAAGAACAATAAAAATAAACTACTAAAAACAATCAATTTAAAATCTCCTGATTAAAATCACCATTCAGATCAGCAAATTTGTTGAAAAAGCCATGTCTTCAGATCACGGCGGAAAGAGCGGAGGTCAGGGGCCATTCAGAGCCCCGTGGGTAACCCATTCCAGAGGGTCAGTGCGTCCACAGAGAACGCCCTCATCCTGGGTGCCACCAGCTGACATTGTCTGGCCGATGGCACCCGGAGGAGGGCTGTCCTATGTGAGCGCACAGGGCGGTGGGAGGCCGGCAGAAGGTGATCCTGCAAATACCTTGGGCCCATGCCATGTAGGGCTTTATAGGTAAGTATCAGCACCTTGAAGCGGATCCGAAGAACTACCAGTAACCAGTGCAGCTTGCGCAGGAGAGGTGTAACACGGGAGTAATGGGAAGCTCCCGTAACAACCCACGCGGCCATATTCTGGACCAGCTGGATCCTCCGGGTACACCCCAAGGGCAGCCCCATTGACTGCAATGCCCATGTAGAGGGCATTGCAGTAGTCCAAACAGGAGATAACGAGAGCTTGGGTGACTGTATGAAGGGCATCCCTGCTAGGAAAGGGCGTAACTATGTGGTCCCCCTTTTTCAATATGGGGTCAGATTTGGGAATAGTGCTGAGATGGCCTTGATTAGGCTTGTGGATGATCTCTGGTGGGACCAGGATGGAGACTTTCTTTGGTCTCTTGGTGACCTTCTATGTCATCAGTCATAGCATTCTTCTGGACCTGCTCATGTGGTTAGGAATGGGATGCATGGTACTATAGAGATTCCCTTTCACACAGGGTGAGTTCCCATCAGTGTTTCTGGGGTGGGGAAAGTGGTCTAGATATAAGCACCTCTTGTTCTGACCCAGGCTTCCCTAAATAGCACGAAGCAGACTCTTGGTCCCAGCAAAACCCCTTTTATTTACACGACTGTGAATTCCTTTCATTCACAGTCGGCAAGGCCCAGCAAACAGTCTTTCAAAGGGATTTTTATCAACACAGACCTTATCGAGCTTGGAAAGCTGCCATGTAAATAGTTTCCAAATGCAGTGTAAGGCAAAACTTGGCATAGAGTCTCTGAGAGTCACAGACAGATCTTCCCACTCTTGAAATGACCAAACGAACGAATTGTTTCCTGCAAAAGCCCCCTCCCCGTTTGCTCCTCTTTTTGTTTCCTATGGGAGGGGCCAATAATCTCCAAGGTGTGGCTTTACTCCTAAATCGACCCTGCTTTCTTAGTTGTTCTTGTCTTCTGGCAGCTCTGCAGTTGCGCACATTGGGAACAGGCTCCAGCTGTTCCTCTGCCTCACTGCTGTCTAGCTCCCTCTCTGCCTCTGACGCAGAGCTTTCCCCAGCCCCCAGTATTGGCCCATGTTCCTCCTCAACCTCCTCACTGTCCAACTCTGCTGTCAGCTCCACTGACCGCCGGCGGGCCACAACACCTCCTTTCAAATCCACATAAGGTTCTTTCTCTTCCTTCTTTTCATTCCTACTTCACATCTCAACCCCTGGCTCACCAGAAGATGCCATCAGTGTCCTGTCTTACTGCTTGGAGTTTGCACCGGCCTAGATTTTTTTTAATTGTTAATTTTAATTTGTTGTTCACCCCCTGAAGTTGTGTGTCTAGGGTTAGCCATATAAATTGGATGGAGAGATGGAGATGAAAATGCCACTTTTTAATTATATGTGGCTTAAATATTTACCCAAAAACTTGCCTGGATCTCTGATTTGTCTGCTATTTGGAAATATTGGAAACAAAGTGAAGTCTTCAGAGATAGCTTAGCTGGAATCTGAATCCTTTTAAACAGCTGTTCTAAGACATTTCACTTCACGAACCTAGCAGTTCGACAGCACGTAAAAAATGCAAGTAGAAAAATAGGGACCACTTTTGGTGGGAAGGTAACAGTGTTCCATGCACCTTCAGCATCGGGTCATGCTAACTACTTGACCACAGAGAGTACTTGACCACAGAGAGGTCTTCAGACAGCGCTGGCTCTTCAGCTTAGAAACAGAGATGAGCACCGCCCCCTAGAGCCGGGAACAACTAGCACACAAGTGCGGGGGAACCTTTACCTTTACCTAGTCTAGTGAAGAGAAGGACTAGGGGAAACATGAAAGAAGTGTTCCAATATTTGAGGGGCTGCCACAAAGAATACAAGGTCAACCTTTTTGTCAAAACACCAGAAGGCAAGACAAGAAGAAATGGATGGAAGCTTGCTAAAGAGAGATCCAATCTAGAACAAAGAAGAAATGTCCTAATGGTGAGAACAATTAACCAATGGAACGGCTCGTCTTCAAAAGTTGTGGGTGCTCCATCACTGGAGCTTTTTAAGAAGAGATAGGACAGACATTTGTCTAGAATGGTATAAGGTCTCCTGCTTGTGCAGGGGGTTGGACTAGAAGACCTCCAAGGTCCCTTCCAACTCTGTTATTCTGTTATTCTGAATCTGTTTTCTGAATTGGCCTTTGAACCAGATTTGGGATCACTCTGGTATCTACTAGCATAAGGGAAATAAATACTACTACTGGCATATCACACATATATTCTGAGAAGCTGCATCCAAAAAGGTAATTATATTATTTCGTAGCATAAGATATATGATCTGTACCATAATGTCTTCAACAAGTGATATAGTTTCAAATCTGGAAAAGGGAAACACCGTTGTTTCATTTATGCTCAGCACATGAGCTGTAATGACTATTCCACGTTCAGGGTTTCCTATTTTTTTTAAAAAATAAATTTAAAACTATGGTCTAGAGATTTGTTTGCATTTACGCATGCCAAATTTCTGCATTTGGGCTAAATATCTTCCCGCCACCTCACCCTTAAACTGCAGAGCACCACAATCCAAAATTGTGGTTTCATCGTGTAATTTATGAGATATTTTCACCGCAGAATTCCTTAAAAATGAATGATATCTTTGTAGTTTACTGTTTTTCATTTTAAGGACATTTTTCTGACAATGCCTAACCTATTAATCATTTAAGCAAAAGGAGCTCCTTAAAGGAGCTGTTCAGAGGCAGGACTCCATGGTTCATTTAATGCTGTCTAGGAAAAAAAAAAAACACAGCAAACCTCGTTGAGTGACATTCTCTGCAGTTATGTGATGTAATATTTATAATATGTCACACAGCCATACATCAAAACAAACATGTCTGTTGTTGCATTTGTTAGCAAAATGTTGATTGCTGAAAAGAAAAAGAGGGTCAGGATAAGATTTAGTGCGTGATTTATGGCAGGTCATTATATGAAAACTTGGGAAACTCTAGCCATTTGGGGGGGGGAATATTGTTTCTCTTGGCCTAAACTTTTTCGGGTTATTTTAAATTAATTTGATTGTGATTTGTACCGTATCAGATTCCATGGAAACCCAAGTTTCTCTGTTGCTTTCTGCTTTTTTCTGTTGGTTATGATTTCTTGTTTTCCTTGCAAACTAAAACAAGTGTTAAGCAAAATGCATAATATCATGCAAACACTATCAAATTTGTCAAGGCACCATGACTTGGGGCTAGCATTTAATAAGCAACGTAAAAAAAGTAATGATCAAAGATTAAATAAACAAAATAGGGCTAAAATTCAACATCAATATGACTGAGGGGCAGACAAATATCAAACCATATATATTTTAATCTCATATCAAATTCTTTCCATCTATAAAGAAATAAAAACATAGGAATGGGTTTCTTTTTCTGTTCTCCACCCCACCCCCCCTTTGCAAAATCCGAAGACTTTGACACCAATTAGTATTTATAAATCCATCTGCAACTATTTATCATAAGCTGCTGGGTTGTGATGCTCCTTAATTTATGAATGTATCCTGAACGACCCATTCTGAAATCAATGCTGGTTTTTGTTCAATCCACTCTTGGTGAACTTTTTATATGATGTAAGCCTAAAAGCAGAATAATGTGAAATAAAAATAAAATAATGAGTTCTACCTAGGGGAAAACAGGAACTGTTATTCAAGAAATAGCAATGCCGCTCGACTAAGCAAAACAAGGAGCAGGAACTGAAATATTTGGCGCATAAGGATAAGCAACAGTCCAATTATGTAATGAGTAAACAATTAAATATACTTATTTATGCAGTATTCAACCATTGTTCGGGTACCACTTCCTTGATTGCACTGTTAGTCCGGTAGCCATTTAAAAAAAATAATTACACAAATTTTTCATGTCATGTTTTGACATGAGATGCATCCCTAGTGATCGGATGATGTCAGTGGGTGGCTAGGAAACAGGATGGGACTGCCAAACTGTGAGCAGTCCCATGGCCTCCTAGAATGGGGGAAATGTTGTTCCAAGACATTGAATGAGGAAGAAAGAAGGACACATCCTAGTGGTATCCAGAGACTGATATTGCATGGTTATGTTTTGGTCAGTGGTGGGTTTCACATTATGTTACTACCGGTTTGCCGCGTGCGTGCACGCTCGCTTCGTGCGCCTGCGTGCCTGCCTTCTGCATATGCGCCTGGCCTTCTGTGCATGTGCTTTGCTCGCGCACGCACCTTCCTGTTGTGGTCCGCCAGCAGCCTGTGGAGCTGGCAGCGGAGTCGGACAGTGAGGAGGCTGAGGAAAAACATGGGCCAGTCCTGGAGGCTGCAGTAGGCCAGGATGAGGGCTCTGCATTGGAGGTAGAGATGGGGCCAGGGCCATCTGGGAGTGATGTGCAGACTCCGGAGCCTCCAAAGGCTGACAGCAGAGAGGCAGAGGAACAGGAGGAGCCTGTTCCTACTGCACGTATGAGAAGAGCTGCCAGAAAGCAAAAGCAGCTAGAGCAAAAAGGACGACTCGGGAATAAGGCCAAGAGATGATTGGCCCCTCCCATAAGGCTTAAAAGACCAGCAACGGCTCTTGGGCTCTTTGTCAGAAAACAATGTTGGTAGATTTGTTTCTTGTCTTGCTGCATTTATTTTTTGTCGGCGTTTTCTGCTGCTGAACTTTTGCCAAGAAAAGCTTTGGCAGGTTGCCTAATTAGACCAAGGTTGGTGATAAGGCTAAAGAATTGTGTTATGAAGAATTTGTTTCGAATTTGTTTGGACTACGCTGAGAATGAGTTAATTCTCAGATGTTCTAATAAAGTTTGTTCGTTTACGAGCTCATTGCGTCTGATAATACCTATTTGGGCCTGGGTCACAACCCTTCTGTGCATGTGCCCAACCTCAAAAACATGCCTAAATAGGATGGCATAGAGCCGGGGCAGGGGGCGGGGCAGGGGGCAGGCCTACTCGCAATTTCTGCTAGCGGTTCGGGCAAATCGGTCCAATCCGGCTAAATACCACCTCTGGTTTTGGTACCAGAAAACATAACCATGCAAAAGACTTTCTGGCACAGTCTTCACCTCCTCTTCAAATACATCTCAAAGATGGCATACATTTTTTCAGTGGTGGGAAAGCTTCGACAAGTAAATTGCTTGGCATTCTGAAATCTATACATGACAGTGTCCTCTCGTATATCGTGTGCAGGCGTTCAGAGATGCCTATAGACACTGTTCTGTCCCCAACCCCACGCACACACCCCAACAGACGTTCAGGAGTTAAAGACCAAACCAGCCGGCAAAATCCTTTTCCTTATGATAACGGAACTTGGCAACAACCTAGTAGCTGCCTGCCAAGAGTTTATTATTTACAAAGAGGAGAGATAACTTCTCCCCACTTCTGATACATCAAAGGAAAGCAGCTCAATAATTACAATCAAGTCCAGAGATAATCCAGTCTTAAAGTAAAAGTCCGGCAATGCAGAATGGTGTGGAAGCTTTCAGCTTTGTTCGTCACAAGGTTTGACTGGCCACCACTCTCCCTTTTATATCCTGTGGGGTGTGGTCCAGTGACTCAGCCTAATCTCGGGCACTTTCTTCCGTTGCGCGTGCTTATCTCTGCGACACTGGCGTGGGTCCAGCCAAGACTCATTACCCTCATCACTATCCATCTGTGGCTGCGTGGACGTGCTTGGCCCTGGCCCTATCTCTTGCCCTTCAGCGGACACCGAAGGCATTGCCAGAGAGGAGGGTCCTGGAGAGGGAGGCCTTGCCAACTCCTCCCCTTCACTCTCGGAGTCCTCTCCTGACAATGACACAGGCTCCGGTAACGGAGCCACAACAGACACCGAGACTACAAAACAGGCTAGAAACATCCTCAGGAAAGGAAGCCATTTTGTAGAGTTGTAACCATTGGATCCGGAGCAACATACTGAGTCCCTTGCTTTGTTGCCTAAAAGGATAAATGTCTGTTAGTAACATTTAACCTCCTTCCTGTGACCCCCCTGTGAAATGAAGCTTCCTGAATTGACTGAGCTCTATGCATTGCCAATTTTCTAAGGACATTACAGACTGGAGGAGAGGTTTCTGAGGCAGAGATAAATTGGCCTTGAAAGACCTGCTTGGGATATGTGGGTTTTTTTCCCCTCTCTCCAGAACACACTGCTTTCTCTCACCAGGGTAGATAATAACCTTCTTTGACAAATCTGTGCAAAGGAAAAAAAAAGAAGAAGAAGAAGAAGAGAGAGAGAGAGAGAAAAAGAGGTGTGGGTAGGTTTCCTAGTCTTCAGAAACGCTGAAGGGAGTCCAGAGCTGACATTAAATGTTCTATACATCAAATGTAAAACGGAGATGGATCCTTTTTCATTAAGCAGCGGTCCCTTAACTAGCAATTTTCTAAGTTGAAAGCCATTGCAGTATGTCATGCAATTTATAGATCCCGGTGCCTGCCATAAAATGTTTTATGATAGCTTCATTCCCGTGTTATTAGTGGCTGTCTGCTTCTGAGAGGCACAGCCTTTTGATAATAGTCTTAAAGCACCCCAAATTACTTACCTGCAAGAGCCACATTCCAGATCGTGTTTTGTTGACAGTTTGAATAAGTTTTGTGTCCTTGTGTTATACTTTGCCTTCAAAACAAAGTGTTGGGAATCCTCAATAGCTCCTTGGCAGCTGACAGAGGCCTATCATTGGGTTTAACCCTCGGGAGGGGTAGGTTATCTTGGGGTGTTAACCTTTTTGCATTGTTAACCGGAGTGTTTTATGCACAGGCAACTGTTGCGATAACCCCAGTAACTGAAGCCATACATCACAGTAAAGAGATCTGGAGTGACAAATAACTCTGGATAAAATTTACAAGGCCTGAATGTATATTGTTCTTGGGTGTTCTTGAGGTTTTCCGCCTTTTCCCCGTCGTTTTTCATAGGAATTAGGGTTGTGTTTAGATTACAATTTTGTCTTCAAATAGAGATACACTGTTTATTTTATTTAATACCCATGCTCCGTTTTTATAGGAGAAGAACGAGAAAATCGTATTCCTAGATTAAGGCTGCATGCGTGTAAATAGATACATTATTAGTAAATTCGTATCTTACTGTTGGATCTATCTTCCACGTAGAATCTGTAACTGCTTCTATGGAAAAAATGCACTTATAGAGTTGCTTTAGATGGAAACTTTCTGACTTCCTGTCACGGAAAATTTCCATTTCTCCAACCTTCTACTACATTGACTTAAGCGTGGAGCTTGTGTTTTGATCCTGGTTAGTCCTGTATCCACACATGTGAGAAGGGAGAAATGAGAGAGAAATTGTTATTTTCATTCCCTGCTCCATAAATCAAAGTGTATGTCTTAGTGATGCATTTACAGCAATCCTGATCATTACACCATTCATTTGTTCTTTGTTGTTACTTTGCTTTTCTCCAACTTCTTATCTGCTTCCCCCCCCCCCTTCCTCTTTTCTTCATTTCCCTTTCCCTTTCTCTTTTCAATCTCTCTCTTCCAAGAATTGTTGCAGGAATTGGGTAGGGCCAGTCTAGAGAAAAAGAAAGACTAGGAGGGACATGATAGCAGTGTTCCAGTATTTGAGGGAATCAAAGAAGAGGGAGTCAACCAATTCTCCAAAATACCTGAAGGCAGGACAAGAAACAATGGATGGAACCTAATCAAGGACAGAAGCAATCTGGAATTAAGGATGAACTTCCTAACAGTGAAGACAATTAATCAGTGGGACATTTTACCTTCAGAAGTTGTGGCTGGTTCATCCCTGGAGGTTTTTAAGAAAAGACCAGGGGTGAAATGCTCCCAGTTCGGACTGGATCTCCCGATCCGATAGTGATGGCAGTTTGGAGAACTGGTAGCAAAAATCCCTGCCCCCCACTATGTCCAGCTGACCCATGCGATCATCAGAGTCTTTTTTCTTTACTTTTAAAAGCATTTTTTCTACAACCTCCGAAGAGGTTGTAGAAAAAATGCTTTTAAAAGTAAAAAAAAAAAGCCTCTGATGATCGCGCGGCTCAGCTGGGATCGTCAGAGGCTTTTAAAAGCATTTTTCTTACAACCTCTTCGGCCAAAGAGGTTGTAGAAAAAAATGCTTTTAAAAGGTAAAAAAAAAAGCCTCTGATGATCCCAGCTGAGCAGCGCGACCATCAGAGGCTTTGTTTTTCTTTTTAAAAGCAATGCTTTAAAACTAAAAAAAAAGATTGCGCGCCACAGCTGATCAACCCCCATTGCACACTGTTCTATTTACCGCATGCCTCCTTTTGGCGTGCATTGCATGCACACCTCGCATTTGGTGCGTGGTGCACACTGTACATGCGCAGCCTGCGAACCAGTAGTAAACCGGTTCAGATTTCACCACTGCAGCCACCTGTCTGTAATTTATTTTATTTATTTATTTATGTAATTTATATGCCGCCCTTCTCCCGAAGGACTCAGGGCGGCTTACAAAGAAAACATTCAACAATTCGAAAATTACATAAAAAATTAAAATCCGATTAAAATTTATTAAAATTATTTCAATGTAAAAATCCCCCAACGGATCAGCCCATTTGATAAAAGAGCCATGTCTTCAGTTCGTGGCGGAAGGAGAGGAGGTCGGGGGCTGTCCTAAGCCCAGTGGGCAAACCGTTCCAGAGGGGCGGCGCTCCCACAGAGAACGCTCTCCCCCTGGGGGACGCCAGCCAACATTGTCTGGCTGATGGCACCCTGAGGAGGCCCGCTCTGTGGGAGCACATGGGACGATGGGAGCATGGCAGGAGATGATCCTGCAAGTACCCCGGGCCTAAGCCATGTAGGGCTTTATAGGTGATAATGGTATAGGGTCTCCTGTTTGAGCAGGGGGTTGGACTAGAAGACCTCCGAGTTCCAGATCTATTCTGATTGCTTGCTTGCTTGATGATTGATTGGAAGAAATTACACTGGGTTTTTCCACCACTTCTGAATCCCTGGGAAATGTACCTGAAATTAATTTGGGCTTTTTGATGACTTTCTGATTTGGAGTGGTAGGTGTGATACTACTCCAATGTTTTCTTGATCTAAAGGGAGTTGCCCAATGAACCTCTCTAAGAGGAAAGATGGGGTCCGTGATCCTGTCTCCCGGGCAGAGGGGATTCGAGTGCCTCCGAGAAAGGATTGGAAACGAAAAGCAGTTTCAGATGTCAGTTGCTTCTCTGTCCCTCAAAATGACATCACGATACAGGAGGCATCGGCACCGATGACAAGGCGGCTTTTAATGTCTGCGGCTAATTGCCTTTCATACTTCATTGTCCTCTCTTGTGTAACATCTGCCTTGCCAAGATGACTGGGAACGCTTTCCTGTCCATCATCCATTTGCCATTCAATGCCTCGCTCTTGTTTCCCCGGGATGTGAGAACTGCTTGTTCTCTTTGTTTCGGGAACAGAATTTTAGACATGCTCAGCTGTGGAAAACCTTCCTGGCTTAATAGTTCTGCTGCAAAGATACATCTTCTTTGATGGAGCCACAGAAGGTTAAAATAAGTAAGTCTTCAGCCTAAAGTTGGCGAAGAGATGACACGAGGCTGCCGGAATCTGTCACGGGGTTTCGTGACGGTCCCGTTTCTTGAGGCCATCTTTCACGATGTCGTTCGGCCTTTGGTGATTCGGTAATCCTGGGTGTTTTCTGCACCTGAATATTAATCTTTTTTCACCTTCCATTGATGTGGGTGTTTGTAGTCCTCCCAGAGCTTTGCTCTTGACATATTGTTTCCTTCTGTTCGTGGGTTTGAAAGAAGCCCTTGTACTTCTGAGCCCTTTTTTTGCACAGTAACACAAGAGGAGGTATTGTCTTTCCTTGAAAGATAAGGGACATCAGAGGCTCATAGCAGCTGAAAGGCCGTTTGGAGAAGTTAAGAGATGTGTGTGAGAGCAGATTTCAATATCCCAAGATATCAAACAACGCCGAATCATTGTCTGGCTCAGGACATGGTTACACTTTAAAAAGAGGCCTCCCTCCTTTTTTTTTTTTTTTTTTTTTTACGGGACTGTTACTCCACCGTGGAAGCAACATGGCTGAATGTTGTGATCAGGTTGCTAATGGATTTTAGCCTAGGTCAGGGAGCATATCCGGTTTCATGATGACTTTTTACAATCTCCCCATCTTTAGACAAAGTAGGACGGATTTGTCTTTTTTTGTTTGGTCTGCTTGTCAAAGGACTAAATAATTAATTAAAGGGTGACCACTTCTGGCTTCTCGAACTTGGAAGGCACCCAATAATGAGTTTAGACAGGCTTAAAAAAAAATTAAAAAGACTTCTTGAGAAAAGTTAAGTGTTCCATTACTGCCCAGTTCCGCACTCTTATTTATGGAGTTCAGACATATAAAAATGAACCTATGAAATGATCACCCTTGATATTTCAGATCCTGGATATGTGAAGCAGCCAGTTCTATAGGCCTGTGAAATCAGGCTGATTTCTGGAATGATGGTCTATATAAATTTGGCGTTTGCGAGGAACATTATCAATCACCTTTCTGTTTCCTGCCAGGAATGGATCTGGCATTTCCTCTTCCAGTCTCCAGTAAGTCTGTTTCATATCTCAATGCCTGGCTGTAAATAGCAACTACTTGAGATGAGTTGATATTATCACCTTTCAGGACAGAGTTTTTTTTTTTTTTTTTAATGTTGATTTATGCCAGAGCGTGGCATGTTCTGTCCACTTCTTTGGTGAATAAAACAACATGTATGTATGGGTCAATGCTTTGAGCTTCCAGTTCTTAAGGGAAACTTTAGAGGAAACTGAAGAAGCGTCTAAAAAGCAAATATCAATCAAGCGTGTTCCACTTGGTGGACACTTGGAGACAAAAGATTCTGTGAGCTTCTCCAGTAGTGCAAATCTTAAATCACTGAGAAGTATCACCAATCTTATTAAAAAAGTTTTCTCTTGCCTCAAATGTTTTATTTAAGCTTTGATTTCTAACAGAATAATAGAGTTGGAAGGGACCTTGTAGGTCTTCTAGTCCAACCCTCTGGTCAAGCAGAATATCTTATACCATTTTCAGACAATGATTGTCCAGTCTCCTTTTTAAAAGCCTCCAAGGATGGAGCACCCACAATTTATTTATTTATTTATTTCCAAAAATTTATTTATTTCCAAAAATTTATTTATTTCCAAAAATTTATTTATTTCCAAAAATTTATATGCCGCCCTTCTCCCTAAGGACTCAGGGCGGCGAACACAGGTTAAAACATACAATAAAAGGTAATGTAATTAAAACCCAGTTAAAACAACAACAATAAAATAATAAAACCCAAGTATCAGGGTGAACCCATTTGTTGAAACAGCCAAGTCTTTAAGTCCCAACGGAAGGAGCGGAGATGAGGCGCCGTCCGAAGCTCGGTGGGTAACTCATTCCAGAGGACAGGAGCACCTACAGAGAACGCTCTACCCCTGGACATCGCCAGCCGACATGGTCTGGCCGACAGTACCCTGAGGAGAGCAGCCCTGTGTGAGCGGGCAGGACAGTGGGAGGCAGGTAGGAGATGGTCCTGCAAATACCCCGGACCTAAGCCATATAGGGCTTTAAAGGTGAGTACCAGCACCTTGAAGCGGATCTGGAGGACCACTGGTAGCCAGTGCAGCTCACGTAGAAGAGGTGTTACACAGGAGTAATGGGGAGCTCCCATAACCACCTGCGTGGCCGCATTCTGGACCAGCTGGAGCCTCTGCAGCGCCCTTGGTGGCAAGCAGTTCCACTGATTAATTGTTCCCACTGTCAGGAAATTTCTCTTTAGTTCTAGGTTGGTTCTCTCCTTCATTAGTTTCCATCCATCACTTAGGGTCCTGCCCTCTGGTGCTTTGGAGAATAGGTTGACCGCCCCCCCCTCTTCTTTGTGGCATCCCCTCAGATATTGGAACGCTGCTATCAGGACACTCTTATGCATTCAACAAAACTTGCCTCTCTGGTAATGGTACAAAATTTGGGTAATGAAACATCTGCAAGAAAACAACCAAGCTCAGAGAGCACCAAGGATCCCTTATTCAGCTTCATATTTTTTGCCTCTTAAGCAGAGGTGGGATGCACTTACCTTCCCTACCGGTTCACAAACGTGAGTGCTTGCTTCGCTCGCACGCACCACCTTCCATGCATGCTCTGCTCATCTGCACACCTTTCGCACGGTGGGTTACCCCCGGTTCGGACCGGTTCGCAACCAATAGTAAAAATGGCAGGAGGCTCCGCCCACTGACCCGGATGTCATCACAAGTGATCTGCGCATGCGCAGAAGGGCACACGCGCGGGCACGATCCGAACCGGTAGTAAAGGTAAGTAGAACCCACCCCTGCTTCTGCACATGCGCAAGGCCTCCAAAACATGGCAAAATAGGACGGCATTACATCCGGGCAGGTGGGTGGAGCCTATTGCAGTTGCTGTTACCGGTTCGCTCGAACCAGACAGAACCAGCTGAATCCTCACCACTGCAGGTTCTGCCATAGCTTTATTTTTTGGGAGAAAATAAGGCAAATGTATTTGACGAGCATGAATTTGTGAGCTTTCCAGTGTTGTAACTGCGACTGTCTTTTCAACACTGCTGCATGTTAATCATAATCATAAGTTTATTTGTCAATCATATATAAGATAACAGGTAAAAGTATAAACATAATTTGAATGCATGAAAAGAGTAAGAGTAAAAAGGAACATTAGGACAGGGACGGTAGGCACACTGGTGTGCTTATGCACGCTCCTTACAGACCTCTTAGGAATGGGGTGAAATCAACAGTAGACAGTTTAAGGTTAAAGTTATGGGGGTTTGGGGAAGAAACCACAGAGTCGGGTAGTGCATTCCAGGCATTGACTACTCTGTTACTGAAGTCGTATTTTCTGCAATCGAGTTTGGAACGGTTTACCTTGAGTTTGTAGAGTCTATTATTTGCTCGTGTATTGTTGTGGTTGAAGTAGAAGTAGTCGTTGACAGGAACGACGTTGTGGCAGATAATTTTATGTCAGTGGTGAAATGTAAAATTTGTTACTACCAGTTCTGTGGGCATGGCTTGGTGGTGGTGGGGTAATGTGACTGGGTGGGCGTGGCCAACTTTTTTTTTTTTTACTTTTAAAAGCATTTTTTCTACAACCTTAAGAGGTTGCAGAAAAAAATACTTTTAAAAGCCTTTGACGATCAGGCAACTCAGTTGGGATCATCAGAGGCTTTTAAAGGCATTTTTTTTCCTACAACCTTTTCAGCCGAAGAGGTTGCAGAAAAAAATGCCTTTAAAAGCCTCTGATGATCAGGCAACTCAGCAGGGATCGCCAGAGGCTTTTAAAGGCATTTTTTTTTCTACAACCTCTTCGGTCGAAGAGGTTGTAGAAAAAATGCTTTTAAGAGCTTCTGACGATCCCAGCTGAGCTGCGTGATCATCAGAGGCTTTTTTTTTTAACTTTTAAAAGCATTTTTTCGGCCGAAGAGGTTGTAGAAAAAAATGATTTTAAAAGTAAAATAAAAGCCTCTGATGATCGCATGGCTCAGCTGGGCATGTGGGGGTGCAGGGATTTTTGCTACTGGTTGTCCGAACCACCCACCACCATCGCTACCAGATCGGGCAATCCAGTCTGAACCGGGAGCATTTCACCCCTGTTTTATGTACTATGCTTAGGTCAGACTGAAGTCGGCATAGTTTTAAGTTGTCCAGCAGCAGGCATGTGTCTGGTTTTTGCGACTCTAAAGTAGACTGGAAAACACTACAAAAATCAGGAGGGTCACATACAGAAGCCAAACCACAATGCCTGGTCCAGTCAGATCACCCAAAAACCGCAGCACAAAAAAATGACCAGTGTGTTTTGTTCTGCTTTGGGAAATTATTCTGAAGTTAAGATGTTTTGCAAATTCCAAAGAGATGCTAGAGAAAAGATTATCTGGCATATGATGTCCCCGAAGAAACTTAGCTGAGGTTAATTTTGGGGTAATTTGAGAATCTGTTATAAATGTATTTTTTTAAACTTCTTGCTCACCCTCCACTCTCAAGATTCCTAGGATTGTTTAACATTTGGTTGTTTTGTTGCTGTGGATTTTTTTTTTTTAAATTGATTTTTCCCTCGGCTGCTCAAGTGATTTTATGTTTTGACTGATACCCAAGATTGTCTCAAGAGTGTTATTGACTGGCAAAGGAATGGACAAGCTTAGGAAATTTGGGAGAGAAAAAAAAAAGACTAGTTGAAAAAGAAGTAATAATGAAATGCTGGCAGTTACCCTGCTGCTTAAAGAAAACACAACAAATAATGAGTGCAGTCATTTAAACACAAATCAAGAGTAATAAAGTAAGAAAATCCAAGTTAGCCCACACAAGTTTTTATCTCTGCTGCACGCAAGATTACACTCAGGAAAGGTTTGCTGCTGTACCCTTAGCATCCTTGGGAGAAAATATAGCCATAACCCTAATTGCAAAGTTATTTGTTCATGCAAAGCTGAAGAAATTGAGTCTTTGGGACACTTGTTATAAAGCTCTAAGGCTTTTTTGAGATGTTATACTTGGCACTTTTTTTTTTTTTTGGTTAAAATCCAGGATAGGAAATTAAGATGCTCTTTCTTCAGTCGGTGTACGGGTTTATGAATAATTTTGTTTTTAGTGCCACTTTAATAGAACAATCATGTGCAGCATTTTAAGAGGATTACCGAGTAATTAACGAGGAAAAGGTACACAGGTAGTTCTCAACTTAAACCCCTGGGATCAGAATTTCCTAAGCAAGGTGGGTTAAGCGAGTCACCCGATATTACGACCTTTTTGCCATGGTTGTTAAGAGACTCACCGCATCCCTACACAAATCCAGCTTTCCCCCATTGACTTTGCTTCTCAGAAGATGCAATCCTGTTGCGAACTGGTAGTAAAGGTAAAGTAGAACCCACCCCTGGTTATGATCCTACATTTCTAGTGGCTGTTTCTTTTTAGCTGTTAATTCTGGAACTAACTCTCCATAAATTACACAGGTTAAGAACATAGCATAAAAGTGTGCTCTGTTGGATTGGACCTGTGACCCATCTAGTCCAGCAAGTCTCTTCTCACACTTGAACTGCACAAAGGCCCACTGTTCTCCCAGCAGATGGCCTTCAGAGATGATCCCACTGTCATCAAAGCTAATAGCCCTTGATCCCCAGGACCTTCTCAAATTGGTCCAACCCTTTTCAGAAGCCCCACATCTCAGGACAGACATCCTCCTTGTCTTGTATGATCTGTTTTGATGCATCTTGTTTATAAGGTGTGTTGCCCTTCTTTGCATTCACATTTCCTTTTTTTCTAAATGAAGTGAAACTCTAATCGTGTTTGCTCAGAAATGGCTTGACTTTGAACTCATCCTCACTCAAGATAGGCCTGATTTTCTAATTGAAGTTCCTGCCTCTTTAGCTCTTACCCACTCTAGCTAAATATTCTCAGTTGCACTGGCCATCATGACACTTCAACCCGCATAGTGGTAGAACAACCATGCAATCATCCACATTATTGAAGAGTTCCTGTGCATAAAATGGTGCACGGATCAGGATTATTTATGTAGAGGCAGGAAACTGGCTGCATGCTTGCAAAGACTCAACTCAAAGTCTTGAATATTATTTATCATATACAGATTGTGAAAAATGTGGCAAGAAAGAATAAGATTGCTTATTCCGTGAATTGCTGCTTATCGAAGCAGAATGGAAAGAAAGAAAGAAAGAAAGAAAGAAAGAAAGAAAGAAAGAAAGAAAGAAAGAAAGAAGGAGTGAGGGAGGGAGGAAGAAAAAGAAAGAAAGAAAAGAAAAGAAAGAAAGAAAGTAGAAAAGAAGGAAGGAAGGAAAAATAAAAAGAAAGGAAGGAAGGAAGGAAGGAAAAAATAAAAGAAAGAAGGAAAGGAAGAAAGAAAGAAAGAAAGAAGAAAGAGGGAGGGAGGAAGAAAAAGAAAGAAGAAAAAGAAAGGAAAGAGAAAGAAAGAAAGGAAGGAGGAAAGAAAGAAGAAATGAAGGAAAAATAAAGAGAAAGAAAAAGAGAAAGAAAGAAAAGAGAGAGAGGGGGAAAGGGAAAGGAAAGGAAGGAAAGAAGGGAGGGAGGGAGGGAAGGAAGGAAGGAAGGAAGGAAGGAAGGAAGGAAGGAAGGAAGGAAGGAAGGATGGATATTGAAATAGAGATCCTTCCTAAAATACGCTCATCTTCAATACGTTAACTGGGAAAAATGGCATTTTAAGTTGAAAGAATGTTCTGACCTCCGAAACCTCTATTTCTTTGTTTTATTAGGCATTTTGTCCTGCATAAATTAACCAACCTGAAGTTCCTGGATTCTCGAAAAGTCAGCAGCAAGGAGCGCGAAGAGGCCCTTGTGAGGGGAGCCTTTATGAAGGTGGCGAAGCCCCCGGATAAGGAGGTAAGCAACTCAAAATGGCATTCACATGAATGGAGACAACTCAGTTTCAACATTTTTGCCTGGCTTTGTTCCTCAGCTGAAAATAAAGCTAGACGGCAAGAATGAAAGTCAACCTTTTATTCAACTGGCTAAAATTAGCCTTCTCTTTTTTCAACCGCTTTGTTTTTTTGATGATGTTATGCGTGGCCATTTAAGGAATCGGTGACAGTCAGTAAGAATTTGCGGTGTCCGTGAGGGGGAAAAAATCAATTTGTTACATACATTTATTACATTTACTTTGTACCGAAATTAACAGTTGCCGTGTATGCAGTTGACTTTGTAACGTTTATCATCTTGTTTTGATCACCTTTAATCCACCAAATTTTACAGGTTAGTGCTCACTTTCCAAGCATCGGAATTGTCATTGATATCGCTTTAAAAATAATTTGCTGGGTGAAGTCCGGAAACCAGCAAATATTATTTTCTCAGATTTAGTTTTCTTTGAGTTTTATTATTATTATTATTATTATTATTATTATTATTATTATTATTATTATTATTATTATTATTTATTTGCTGATTTGTGTTACCTCTTAACCTGCTTTTGAGAATTGGGAAAACTTTGAGAGCAGGGCAGGATGAAGTCTTTGCTGGAAGAAGAAGGTGCAAAGATTCTTCTTTTGCTCATTTATTCATTCTTGGATGTAGGTATGTGTGTGTGTACCAACAGACACACTATTTATTTATTTCAACTTTTGTACACTGTGGATAAATACACCTATGATTTGTACAGGTAGACCTTGTTAAGGATATTGTTATTGTGTTACCAACCAGCAGAGTTTAGAGCACAGAGAAACGTTGCTGAGAGCAATGAATAAGAGATGTGCAAACTGGTTTATCAAAAGTTTACTTTATAGGGAAAAAACAATCTCATAGTCTTTAAATCAATCCAAGTCTTTGCCAGTTAAATCAGTCCAGTGATACAGCACTGATCTTCTTACCACACAAACAGTAGTTGGTTAGAATAACAAACTCACTCTGGTTCACAAACCATGATGGTAGCAGATCCATCCAACGATGATAGCACAATGATAGCAACTCCACACGCAATGGTAGCATATCATCAACTGAATACGTTACAGTACCTTTCTTAAATACGTTTACAACCAGTGATTATCTAATTACAGCATGACTCAGCATTACAATGAATCAGCAGTAAAACTTTAAAGTCACACAATACATATTCATATTAAAGTCACAGAACACATATATTGCCTGGACAACTTGTTAGGCTCAAACCATATCCTAACAGACCTCGACTTAATAATGGTTCCTTTAGTGACCATTCAAAGTGACAATGGAGCTGAAAAAAGTGACTTATGACCAGTGGTGGGATTCAGCCGGTTCGCTCTGGATTGAGCGAACTGGTAGTGGCGACTGCAGGAAGCTCTGCCCTCCCACCCGGATGTAATGTGCAACTACTGCACATGTGCAGAAGGCCATGCACTTGTGCAGAAGTGGTGCATGCGTACACATTTGCGAACCGGTAGGGAAGGTTAGTGAATCCTACCTCTGCTTATGACCATTTTTCACACTTACGACCATTGTAGCATCCTGATGGTCACATGATCAAAATTCAGAACCTTGGCAACTGACACGTATTTATGACGGTTGCAGTGTCCCGGGGGTGTGTGTCACATGATCCTCTTTTGCGACCTTCTGACAAGAAAAGTCTATTAGGAAGCCAGATTCACTTAACAACCGTGTTCCTAAATGAACAAGTGGAGTGATTCGCTTAACAAAGGCGGCAAGGAAAGTCATAAAATAGGGCAAAACTCACTTAACAATTGTCTCACTTAGCAACATACATTTGGGGCTCAATGATGGTCGTAAGTCAAGGACTACCTGTAAGAAGAGGCAAGAAGAAAATTAATCCTCATTTCTTAATCTTTTAATAGTTCTTATTAGACAATTGGGCTCACACTATACTACTGTCTTAAAATATTCTAACCTCATAACAAGTGAAATTGTTTGCTTTTAGCGAATGGCTTCTTCCGTTCCTAAATCTTGCAACACACAGATATTATAGCACTATCCATCTCCTTTTTGGTAATGATAGCAAATTATAACTGCTATATTTTTATAACAGGGGATATCAAGCCCCAATGTACTAATATCACCATATTTTAAATCTAAATACTGTATCTGAAAGTTTTCAACCCAGTTGACACATAAGCTCTTTTAAAGGGATCTTAATCAAGGCAAGAAGTGAGTTTAAGGACAGTTTCTAATTTATAGTCTCCTTCCTTCAATCCATTGTCAGAGAAAAGATTTTCAAAACTCACTGGGTAATCTGAAGTCTTGGGGCTTTTTCCAATCGTTCCATTCCACAGTTGCAAACAATATCATTTTTGAATTAGTTATCTGCTAAATCTTTCTCTGAAACATGTATTTATTTCTCCAATCCTTTTAGCGCTCGGTTCCAGTTTAATGTTTTGGGTAGGCTTTTTTTCTCAAATTGCTTGCTGTGGAATTGCTAGGTCTTAGCTAATATATTACCTTTTGTAAGCATTTTAGGTATCATGAGCAAATGCCTCTTTGTGTTCAGTAGAATTATTATTATTATGCTTTATTATATGTCGGTTGATCTGAGAAAAGTCTGGAGTTGGCTTGAATCTGTTAAAATGGATTTGTTGCATAAAATCTGTATGTGTAAATCCTTGCCTATACCATACAGAACTACTCGGGAAGTTGTTGCTAGGATGACTGCAAGTACCCTAATGATTATCATTATTGCAGTCCCATATTACTAATCCTGGCTCAGAAAAGTTTACGAAACATTTTGAAAGCATCAACCATAAAAAAAACCCTGCCATCCTTAGAAAGAAGAAGCCAAACTTCAAAGCAAGATTTAGTCTTTTAAAAGAAAAGCAATTTGTCCAGCTCCGAAAGACAATCTGACTCTAGAGTAGCTACTATCCTATAAAAGCCCGAATTAACAGAATAGTCTTTTAGTTGTCATCTAAAAGAAGATTTTGTCAAGAGAGAGGTCTGCAAGACTTTATTCCTGGATTTTGTACACTCTGAGACAAACCGACCATGAAAATAATCTCTCCAGGTCCCTGCAAGCTGATCTTTGGATATTATTTGAAAAAAGTGAGCTTAGAAATCCTAAAATGTCACTCATCTTAGAATGGGCAGATCCTTCTCTACCAGTTGCAACTTCTGGACCATTTTTGAGGTTATGAGGTTACAACTGTAAAAGAATTCATAGCAAAGTTGACTTTGGGAAGGTCTACAGCAGGGGTCAGCAATCTTAAACACTCAAACAGCCACAAAGATCCTAACCGGAAGCCCTCGTTCAATTTTGGAATTGATAGGCAGTCCGGTTCCCCCATCATATTCTCCTCCTAGGGTGGTGTCCTTTTTCCTCTGCTGACCGGAAGTCCGGTTCCCCCACCATAGAGTCTCCTCCTAGCATGGCGTCCTTTTTCCTCTACCTGTCCTAATCGAAAGTGGCGCCGACCAGCAACAGGGAGCCGCAGCAGAGGGATGAAAGAGCCACATGCGGCTCCAGAGCTGTGGGTTGCTGACTCTTGGTCTACAGAAACCATCATTTGCTGTAATAAACCATGCTTTGTAGAAATGTTTGATGCAACATCAGGTATGTTCAGATACATAAGATGTCCGTATTTGTTTTACTGCCAGTAGGATTTCAATGCTATCAGTGCAATCTGTTTCTCCCTGACCATATTCTTGCACCTTAATCGTCTTCATTGTGGAACATGATTTTATGGTTTTTTAAAAAAGGTTTATTTTACTTTATGCTGGTCTATGACCCCCAATAACGATGGGTTGGTTGGTGTTGTTTGCCCATGTTCCTCATTAGATTCGTACTCATTTCAAATCTACGTATATAGAAATGTGGGCGTTGAGAGGAATTTGTGAGATTTGGTATACAAATAATTATCAGAGGGGGAAATGAAGTATTCTTGAGAACATTAATTGGCTTGACACAGAACTGTGCTTTTTTTGAACTCCGCGCTGCCTTTAGTCTATTTTCACAAATTAGTCTAAATTTAAGTCTAATTTTATGGTGCTACATTGGCATCTGAGAACATGTTCAGAAGGGGGGAAAAAAGTGCCGACACAAGAGTAGGGCTACTCCACAAGAACTGCTTTCATTTCACTCTTGACGTCAGGAACTTTCGAGAGCACCTGAGCCTCTCTAAAAGCAACATGGAGAATGAGACACAAGGCAGAATATTTTTCCTCCAACTGGCTTATGTTTACTTATATGCAAAAGTAACGAGCAAACACACAACGTTTGAGGAAACAATAAATATTTAATTTTGCCTAACTCCCTGCCTTCCTCTTATTTATTTATTTTATTCTTTTATTTTATGTTTTCTTAGCGGAATGCGGCTTGCTTTTTCCTTTGCTTCATTTCATCTTTTGTAGCTTCGAGTCTGTTTATGATGGGACTGTCATAATGGGGAAGGTACAACCCCGTTCATTAGAAAACAGCTTAACTTAGCAATGCTGGGCTTTTCTCTTGCTGTGTGAAATGAGTTGAACTTCATTACCCAGCGATGTTTATATTTAGAAATGTCAAAATATTGAACCTCCGTCTGATGCTTGATTTAAAATAAAAATAAAACGAGAGGCTGGAAGTCTTGCTAGGCAAGGGGCATTGTGCCAAACAAGGGAGCTTCATTTAATGACCGTACCACAAGCTCATTTTTTTTTCTGGCATAAGGGTTGATCAAAGTAGAAGAGGCCTGTCCAGTGTGAAGTATGTTGCTGTGTCTGACAGCTCTTCGCATCAGAATGACAGCTCAAGAATACGACAGTCAAAGTTGCTTAATTATGTCTCGGCTTTGTAATTATTCATCTCTGTTCCTGCACTTGTCATTTTGCTGACATAATTATTTAGAGCTGTGCCCTTGTTCTACAGAAGCATGTACAGGAGTACCAGCAGTGAGTAACAGGTGCAGAGGAGGAGGGAGAGGAGAGAGAGAGAGAGAGACGGAGGGAGAGAGAGGGGCAGGGAGGGAGGGGGGAAGAAGGGAGGGAGAGGCGGGAGAGAGAGGAGGGAGGAGGGAGGAAGAGAGAGAAGGAGGGAGGGAGGGAAAGAGAGAGGGAGGGAGAGAGGGGGAAGGGAGAAAGGGAGAGAGGGAGAGAGAGAGAGAGAAGGAAGGAGGGAGAGAGAGAGGGAGGGAGAGAGGGGGAAGGGAGGAAGGGAGGAAGGGAGAAAGGAAGAGAGAGAGAGAGAGAAGGAAGGAGAGAGAGAGGGAGGGAGGGAGGGAGGGAGGGAGAGGGAAAGGGAGAGCATCCATTTTGATGTAGAATTCCAAGTCCATTCTCTTGTTTGTAAAGGGACACAACTCTTTCCTGCCAACCACTCTTAATAGGAATATTCTAAGAATTCTCCAAACAAAAGTTTTTTTAAATATACTGTATATATTGCATTTTCAGCAAATATTTCTAGAATATCCACAATCAAATCTCTTTTGGATCAAAGTCTGTGTTTGATAAGCTTGATGGAAAACATCCATGAAGTTTTCTAGACATCAGTGCTTTGCAATTGCCTTCTTCTGGAATTCTGATTCTAGTTTATTAGGCATGGATTTCCTGATTGTCTCCCACCCAGATCCTACATAGCTTCTTTCAAATCAATTTAAGTGAAGTATCTGCTATCCTATGACCCAAGAGAGCGATTGAGATCACTTGCTTCATTTGTTGTGTGTATAACTCTTTTAATTATTAAGACATTTGCTGGATTTTTTTAATATGTCTAATATCTTTTTCCACATAATTCTTGTAGCCTTCTTAAAATCCACTGTCAGATCAATCTGGGTCTTTACCAGTGAAACTTGTTCCTCTTCCATAACATCTTTTAAATACAATCTATCTATGGAGGCAGATATTCTTAAAATTAAATACTGGCTTCACCTGTTCCAAAATATCCTTCAATATACCGAACATTAAAATATTCTGTGTCATTTTGTCTTATTAATTTAATTTTTTTTTTTAATTGAAAAAGTTTTTTTTTTATTTTTATTTCTCACAAACATGTCTGAAATGTACAATCTCTTATCCATATTCTCTTTTAACTTTCATATTAGTTCATTCTTCATCCTAAAAAAAATTAAGTATGCTTTGAAAAATTTAAGTATGCTCGGGGTTGCTCCATCTCCCTTATTTTACAACAATCCTTCTTCTCCTTCTCCTCTCTTTTCCTTCCCTCCCATCTTCTATCCTCTTCTACTTTCTTCTTTCCTCCTCTCCTTCCCCTCCTCTCCTTCCTCTTCCTTTCCCCCACACCTCCCTTCTTCCTCCCTTTCTAACCTTCCCTCCTACTCTTATTTCCCCTCCCTTTCTTTCTCTCCTTTTCCCTTTCTTCTGTTCCACTCTTTCCTTCCTCTCTTCTCCCCTCCTATCTATCCCTCTACTCCTCTTTCCATTCTCTCTCCATTGTTGTATTCATTTTCAATTCAATATTTTCCAAAATGGTATCCGAGCAGCCCCGATTATCTGTTAATATTTACTTTCTTTTCAGTTTCTTTTCTATTTTACTGATTTCACACATATCATCATTTTTATAGCATTTTTTCCTTGTTCCTTGTCTTAGTAATTTAAGTGTTCTTCTCCCTTAATTGTAATCTTTAGTTCTTTCTAGTTCTCTCTGATGTCCAATTTTCAAAGTCTCATCTTATGTTTTTTTTTTTTTAAGGTATTCAAAACAAAAGCATTTTGGCAAGGGAAGCATTCTAATAATCAATTTCAAATTTATCTGGGTCCTTAGTCAATTGGTAACTTTCAAAAATGAGAGTTCTAATCAATGTTTTGCTGTTCATTCCATTTTTTTTTAAAAAAAATCCTTTTATTTTTATTTAAAATGTATTTTGCTAAAGAACTCACCCAGTATTTTCAGACTAGTTGTTTGTTTTTTTTTTAAATTTGATTTATATGCCGCCCTTCTCTGGAGACTCAGGGCGGCTTACAATGCGTTAAGCAATATAATGTTGATACAAAGGTTTCTAATACTTGAAAAGCAGCTAACAAGCAATTTCCAAAAGTGAGTAGAAAAGAAATTGTGGGACCCCTGTATCTTTAAGGTACCAACTGTGGTTTGAGCAACATGGCTGATCCCACGTCTCCCAGAAATCTAAAACTGCTGAGAAAAAAATTATTGCAGACTCCTCATGAAGAGCAACTGTCTGGAGCACTTATGGGCAATCTCGAGTCTTCACCTTATCCAGAGAGGCATTATGAAGATCCAGCTCTTTGCTATGCAGCAGTCACTCCATTTTTTAGTAGAACCGTCTTCAATTCAACATTTCTTGCCTGGAAATCTTAATTATTTCTTTTTCTCTGTGTTGTAAAAATCAAGTGTGATGGTTAGGTATTTATTTACCTCAATTAAAATAATAGGTATATTCTCAATCTTTTCAATTCCATTCGTGAGATTGGGAGGAGAAAATATTACATTGATTTATAAATTTATCATAATCTGCATATTGTCATTACCCATCACAAACTGAAAAGGTTTCACTCACAGGAGATCCCCTCCATCTTGTGACCTGTCTGGAGCATTTCTTTTGCATTTTTTATTTCATTTTTTTTTTGTTTCGTTAATGATCAAAGGAACTCTGTTACTTAAAATGAATAAGATTTTTTTAAAAAGGGAAAAAGAAAAGAAATGAGATATTTTGAAGTTGAAGATAGGCTCGATCAGGGGTATCAAACTGGTGGCCCATGGGCTGGATGCATCATTTATTTATTTATTTATTTATAATGCAATTTATATGCCGCCCTATCTCCAAGGACTCAGGGCGGCTCACAACTGTAAAGATGCACATTCCTCATTAAAAGATAATATAAAATTAAAATTCCAATTTAAAACAATTTAAAATTCATTAAGAAACCCCCGCATCAGTCCAGGCTATGGAACAACCAGGTTTTCAAATCGCGGCGGAACGAGCGAAGGTCAGGGGCCATCCGGAGCTCCAAAGGAAGTTGGTTCCAGAGGGTGGGTGCACCCACAGAGAAAGCTCTCCCTCTGGGGGGTCGCCAGCTGACACTGTCTGGCTGACGGCACCCTGAGGAGGCCCTGTCTGTGGGAACGCACCGGGTGATCATGTACAGGCCACGCCCACCCCAGCTCCACTAAGGCAAAAATATTATGATACATCACGTGACATCAACGTGAGGCAGCGAGTTTGACACCCATGAGCTAGATGGAGGGCATAAACATGAATATGTTTAAGGGCCACACTGGGCTTTTTGCGGTAGAGTGAAAGAAGTTGGCATCAGGATCTATTTTGTGAAGACATTCTATGACTTTGAAGAATTAACACAGGTCCCTTGAAGTCACTGCACGTCCTAAAGAATCCACTTTGTCCCTAATACCCAGAGGTGGGCTGCTGCCGGTTCAGACCGGTTCGCGCGAACCGGTAGTTCTGACCACCAGCTGGGCCTGACCACTCGCCTTGGTGCTATCACATCCTATATATCTCACTCTCTGGCTCACATGCCCCGCCCACGCAGCCCATCTGATTTCTGCACCTCGCCTGCTCTACTCACTGCGGCTGCCCAAGAAGGTGTGCTGGAAGCCGTGCGCATGAAATCGCTGTGTGTCTGAAGCTGCACGAAAGCGCGGAAGGTGCACATGCAAGCAAAGTTTGTGTGTGCGCGCTCACTCACATTTTCGGTTCTCCACTAGGCAAACCGGTTGTTACATTATATGAAGCCCATCTCTGCTAACACCTATCCAAACCATTCCAAAATCCAGAACCCAAAAACACTTAATGTTTTGATCCCATTTATTCTAGAACCCTAAAGAGATACTGGCAGACCAAGTGTGGTAGCTACACCTTTTAAAAGAACTGTATGTTATTTGAGGATAGGAAGGAACTGTGGAGGAGAAAAAACTAGATAGTTAAGAGTGATGAGCAAGTTGAGTGATTTTGCCAGTACAGGTCTGAATAGAGAAGATAGGAGCAAATTGAAAGCTCTGTTCAGCAAGATGGATAGTTATCTTGTCAACTGATAAACAGATCAAGGAAGAAAAGCTTGGGGACTCCAAGGAGCCGGGTTTAGTCTTAGACATATTGAGTTTGAGACTATGATGAAGCGTCTAAGTAGATATATCTAAGAAGCTCATGGAGTTTTAGATTTGGGGAATACCTTGATCAAATGCTTGCAAAGAATATAAATCTTTCCATTACCCATCATTCAGTTACAACTGTCCAGTTGCCTTTGAAAATCACCTTTGAGACACCTTGATCAATGATCAAATGAAACAATGGATGGAAATCAGTGGTGGAATTCAAATTTTTTTTTACTACCAGTTCTGTGGGCGTGGCTTGGTGGGCGTGGTGTGGCTTGGTGGGTGTAGCTTGGTGGGTGTGGCAGGGGAAGGATACTGCAAAATCCCCATTCCCTCCCCATTCCTGAGGGGAGTATATTGCAAAATCTCCATTCCCACCCCACTCCTGGGGAAGGATATTGCAAAATCCCCATTCCCACCCCACTCTGGAGCCAGCCAGAGGTGGTATTTGCCGGTTCTCTGAACTACTCAAAACTTCCACTACTGGTTCTCCAGAACCTGTCAGAACTTGCTGAATAGCACCCCTGATGGAAACTAACCATTACCAAGGAGTAGAAGAAACCTAGAACTAAGGAGAAATTTCCTGGCAGTGAGAGCAATTAACCAATGGAATAGCTTGCCTTCAAAAGTTGTGGATGCTCCATCACTGGAAGTTTTGAGGAAGAGATTGGACAACCTGAAATCTATAGAGTTTCCTGCTTAAGCAGGGGGTTGGACTAGAAGACCTCCAAGGTCCCTCCCAACTCTATTAGTCTCTGTTCTATATTCTATGGTCATATTCGATGTTCTATGTTGTTTTCTTTTCTTGCAGGAGTTTCTAAGAGTTAAATCCTTTTGGAAGAAGGGCAGGTGCATTTTTTTCAGAGTTTATCCATAGGAAGGAAAGATATGCCCATTAAAGTATCGTTGCTAATGAACTTTTAATAATCTTTTAAAAATAATTGTCCACTCAACAAAACAACAAAAGGGATAGGCTGTTGCAAACCAAACCAACATTGCATTCAGCAGAAGTAAATATGCTTGGGATGAGCATTTAGGTGCAAATGTATAGTCAGTATTGATCGTGCCTGCTGACCTTTGGTGAATCATTGATTATGGTCGCCTTCTGGACCAGCTGAAGTAATTGGGAGTGGGGGCACTGAATTACTATTCTCCACCTCTTTCTCTGGTTGATTCCAGCCATGTTGACATGAAAAAGAGGTTGAACTTGCAGCCCTTCACCTGCAGAGTATCTCAGAGTCTGCCACCGTCATCCCTCATGCCTAACAGCCTAATAACAGCCTGATACCGTCACATCACACCATGATTTCTAGAGAATGTAACAAGACAGGCTTAGGTGCTCTATTTGTAGGCTTTCAGTTAGTCACTGCTGGAGATTGGAGGGGGGACTAGATTCTCTGATCTATTAGTACAATATGATAGATAGATAGATGGATAGATAGATAGATAGATAGATAGATAGATAGATAGATAGATGGATGATATAGAGAGATTTAGATACAGAGATATAGATATAGAGAGATATAGATACAGATAGATAGATAAATGGATAGATAGATAGATAGATAGATAGATAGATAGATAGATAGATGGATGATATAGAGAGATTTAGATACAGAGATATAGATATAGAGAGATATAGATACAGATAGATAGATAAATGGATAGATAGATAGATAGATAGATAGATAGATAGATGGATGGATGGATGGATGGATGGATGGATGGATGGATGGATGGATGATATAGAGAGATTTAGATACAGAGATACAGATACTATTGCAGCCCGTCAGCGGCCTGTGCAGTTATAGCTGATTCCGACAGCGAAAAGGCTGGTGTGGTGCTGCGCCAGCAGCCTGTGCAGCTGGCGCTCAAGTCAGACAATGAGGAGGCTGGAGAAGATGTGGTTGGTGCCAGAGGCAGGGATTCAGCCAGGGCCTCCAGAAGCTCCCATAAGTGAAGAGGAAGAAGAGGAGGAGCCTCTTCTCGATGCAGGAGCGCGCAGAGCTGTTAAAAGTCAGGAGTGGCTCCTCAGGAGGAGGTCTCCTCAAGAGTAAGGCTTGGGGCCCGTAGCTGGGGCAGAATAGATAGATAGATAGATAGATAGATAGATAGATAGATAGATAGATAGATATAGATAGGTGGGTGGATGGATGGATGGATGGATGGATGGATGGATGGATGGATGGATGATATAGAGAGATTTAGATACAGAGATATAGAGATAGAGATACAGATATGGGTGGATGGATAAGTAACGTAGGATAGGTAGGAAGATGATGATATAGATAGATAGATAGATAGATAGATAGATAGATAGATGATAGACAGACAGACAGACAGACAGACATAGATATAGATGTATTTACACACACACACATACATGTACATCCAATACACCTATACACATATGCCTGCATGAGCAAGAAGCATTCTTCTAGTCAAGAAAGCAAAGAGGAATTTGAAAATATTTAGGGGTTTTAGGGTTTTAAAGATTGAAAATGTTTTATGATAAAATCATTCCCTGCACAGATCGAAACCGAAGCAGGATTTGTAAAGTCAAACAATAAAGGGTTGTGTTTATTTTGTAGATATCATTGTTCAATTGGATGTACAGTGGTTCACATTGCTTTCTTTGGGCATAGAACTACAAAACCAGTGTCTCCCCTAGGATGATTTCCAATCTGATCCAGAAACCTCTGAACTGTCAGGCACAAAAGACCAAGTCCACACACAAAGCTGGTTTATTGCTAAAAGCCTACACACAGGAATCTTCTCAACTAATGGTCATACCTGGTAGATCTTAATAAGGGCAGGGGTGAAATCCAGCAGGTTCTGACAGATTCTGGAGAACCGGTAGCAGAAATTTTGAGTAGTTCGGAGAACTGGCAAATGCCACCTCTGGCTAGCCCCAGAGTGGGGTGGGAATAGAGATTTTGCAGTATCCTTCCCCTGCTACACCCAGCAAGCCACACCCAGCAAGCCATACCATGCCCACCAAGCCATGCCCACAGAACCGGTAGTAAAAAAAACTTGGATTTCACCACTGGATAAGGGCCAAGGAAGGTTGGACTTCTGACTACGTAGGGATTCTAGGCTGATTCCTTGTTTCCTTCCGCCCCCAGATTCTGCCTTTCCTTCTCCTACAAACTTGTCTTTGAACAGCTTCCCTTATGGTCACCATTTCCAGCTCTTCCTTTTATTTCACAGCGATAGGTCAACCCAAGGGGGTTCATGAAAGGGAGTGTCATGCTTTGCCCTGAATTCCTTGTTTTATTACTTTGAAATCTCTCTCATTCATCTGGGGCATGTTTTTTTTTTTTAAAGTGTCAAACAGAAGGGGCCTTTCTAGACTGCAGCAAATCAATAATCCCGAGAACATTAAAAGAAAATGCAATACCCAGTTCTGAACCTTAAGATAAATATATACATTTTTCTAGCTCCTTATATCCTTCACTACTGATATACATCTTGAAAGTTTGGACTTCTGAGAATGAGCACTCTGGCTTTTATCCGTGTCACTTAAATGAGCTATCAGGAACAGTTAAAACCAAGCTAATATACAAAAGAAAAAAAAAAAGGAGAACAGCTGGTATCCCTCTCGGATTAAAAAAAAAAAAATGTTTGGCCTTTCTAGTTATGGTTAGCCATTCTGTCATCACATAGCTGGGATAATGGTGCCGATGGAAAAAGTCAGCCCAATTGTAGAGGATGCTGTCACCCGTAAGGCTGATCCTGGAGATCATCTGTATGTCTACCCCGCAAGTATCAGGAGCCAGAGGGACTCCAATGACTTTGAACAACGATGGTTAGCGAAGAGGGGTGAGAAAAAGCTGGAGTTTAACCCTGATGGTCAGCTCAGTGAGCGAGACTGGCTCCCAGGGGTTCAATTTTTGGTCTCCCATTTGTAGACTTCTGCTTAGCCATTTTAGGAAAAAGAATAAGTCTGGATACTCTTTTTATTTTTTTTACTGAACTTTATTATAAAATACAAATGGAAACAAAGATAAATAGGGAATAAATAGGGAACATAGAACTAGAATTCTAGAGTTGGGAGGGATCTTGGAGGTCTTCTAGTCCAACCCTCTGCTCAAGCAGGAGACCCTATATCAGTGATGGCTAACCTTTTTGCCATCGCTTGCCAGGAGGGGGGGCGGGGGGATCACACACATGCCTGCCCACACCCATAATTCTATGCGCCCCGCCCCTGTGCATGCGCACGCGACCCCCCTCCCCCTCTCCTGGCACGTGATGGCCCGGTAGGCCCATTTTTCTTTCTCACCTGGCTCCAGGGCCTCTCTAGGAGTCTGGGGAGGGTAAAAACAGCCTTCCCCATGCCCCTGGAGGTTCTCCAGAGGCCGAAAACGGCCCATTTAACAACTTCTGGTGGGACCGGAAGGCCCGTTTTTTTCTGTCCCCAGCCTCCAGGGCCTCTCTAGGAGTCTGGGAAGGGAAAAAACGGCCTTCCCCCCTTTCCCAGAGGTCCTCCGGAGGCCGAAAACACCCCGTTTGACAACTTCCGGTCCCACCTGGTTAGTTGTTCGCATGTTAGAAAGTTTCCCCTTAGTTCTAGGTTGCTTCTTTCCTTGATTAGTTTCCTTCCATTTTTCCTTGTCCTGCCTTCTGGTGCTTTAGATAATAAGTCGACCCCTCTCTTCTTTGTGGCAGCCCCTTAAATATTGGAATACTGCTGTCATGTCATCCCTAGTTCTTCTTTTAACTATACTGGCCATACTCAGTTCCTGCAACCGTTCATCATATGTTTTAGCCTCCATCTCTCTAATCATCTTTGTTGCTCTTCTCTGCATTCTTTCCAGCGTTTCAACATGTTATCATATCATGATGACCAAAACTGGATGCAATATTCCCAGTGTGGTCTTACTGAAAATAGGATGGGAATATAACAGCTTTTCTGCGTAACAGGTTAACTTGGGGGGGGGGTTGCGACAGAATCATGGCCACAAACAAGTAAAGATCAACTGTTTTCCTAAACAGAGCATCTTAATTTACAGGCAAAAGATGAATGTTATTTATTTCCTTTGGAGGGATGGAATCTAGGTTTCTTGTACATACATATATCTATCTACATGCAAATATCCAAGTGTGTCAAATGCACACATTGTTCTGACCCAGCCTTATCAGAAGCAAGAAATAGATTCCTTGTCACGAAAAACCCCTCTTTATTTACCTCTAGTGAATTAATGGCATTCACCCACCAAAAAGTCCAAGCAAGAGTCCTGCAAGGAGTTAAATGCAGCAACAGACCTTATCAGTTCCTTGTGAAAATTACAAGGCTGTGAACTCCCAGCTGAAAATTAAGTTCTGGCAAGCAGTCTTTGATGCACAAAACACAACGAGCAAAATCTTCAGAAATACGAACTGTTGTCTCCCCTTTCCCCACTCCCCTTTCCTTCTATTTATTCCCCAGCCAGGGAGGGGCCATTCAGCGTCCATGTGTCCTTTGCTTCCTGAGTCGACTCCTTGTCCTCCGTTGTTCTCCTCTCCTAACTGCTCTGCGCATACATTCATCTGGAACAGGCCCCAGCTGTTCTTCTTCCTCACTCATATCAGCCTCCAAAGGCAGCTGCCTCTCCGGTGGCTGAGAATTGTCAGACGGCCCTGGCTCTATCTCTGCATCCGATGCAGAGCACCCATCGTACCCTTCCCCAGACTCCAGAACTGGCCCAAGTTCCTCCCCAACCTCCTCATTATCCGAGTCTGCCGCCAGTTCCGCTTGCAGCTGGCAGGCCACAACACACATTTCTTTCAAGATGGCAAAGTTTCTAGGATTAATTTTAGTTGGATTTAGCAAGTCTAGATTGACAGAAAGGGAGGCTGAACATTACACAAGACTTTTGTCTGCAGTTTTCATTTTTCCTCTGTTTACTGTTTGAGGGGGTGGGTTGTTTTTAAAAACAGGTTTATCTTCCCTTTAGGTAAATGAATGTTTGCTTATGCGTTGTCATGAATACAACACAACCCAGTTGTATGACTGCTTCAGTGGTGCAGAAATGTAATTTTTCATAAGAGTTTGACAAAGTTGGCAATCTGTATTGCTTCTTCCTTTTGAAGATACTCCTGTAGGGCCTTTGAAGCATTAAATTACTGCTGCTTTTGTATTTCTAGCGTACAATCTGAAAATTAATGGGTACAAGCCAGCCACACAAAATACTAGCGAAATGTCAGTTTCAACCTGGAAATTTAATCAAGGGACTTATTTTCACAGGTTTTTTTAGTACAATGAAGGAAGGAAGTAAATACTGTGTTTTAAAAATAAAATAAATTAAGAGGCCGTTTCTCCCTCTCCTGCAGCACAGTGTAGATAAATGTGCAGCGTAGATCGCATAACTGCTACAAACAGCATGTTGTGTAGGCCAAACGCTTTCTAATGCACTAAAATTAAGAAATAGTG
The DNA here is from genome assembly GCF_059756535.1 of Pantherophis guttatus. Lineage (NCBI taxonomy): Eukaryota > Metazoa > Chordata > Lepidosauria > Squamata > Colubridae > Pantherophis > Pantherophis guttatus. Next base: position 91,983,944 of record NC_142068.1, on the reverse strand, counting down.
TGCTTTGAAAATGATTTATGAGCGTGGTTAAACTGCCAGATTTACAAAGAAATAGTTCAGAACATGGGAAGCCTCCTGAGTCAGGTCAAAAATGAATTTGACCATGATTTAAACTGCTACTTTTCTTACATGACATTTAATATGTGTACATTGGAGGGCCATATGTCTTTAATAAAATAGCATTAAGTTTTAAATATGATATGGATGCAGTCAGTTTCTAAATTCATAGCCTTTTCCACAATTCCAAAATGTTAACCAATAAAGGGAGCCCTACATGCAATAAAACATAAACTTTACAAAATAGATTTTTATTAAAACAGCCAGACAGTTGGCAGTTGGGTTCTAATGTAATAAATTGTTGAAGTCAGGGTGGGTTTATCAGTCACTGTTTACACTGAAAGCAATTTGGACCAGACTACTAATTAAAACTGAAGACCAAAGTGTTCTTACGAAGGCCAATCCCTGAGTACTTGTTTGGCAAACTATAATTTCACGTAGCTATCTAATGCTAATGGAGACATTTAGCAATAAATTGTTCCTCTAATATGCCTAGAGATGACATAGCTTCTAATTCTGAGAAGGACGGCACACCGGAAAGAAGCAACGGGACACTGTGGAGAGATTGCATTATGAGATGGTTGTTGCAAACTAATAATGCCAAACTCCCCACATCCAAAGAACATCTGCATATGGAAATGTAACAGCCCAGTTAGTTCAGCTGCCAAGGTGATCTGTCCTTGCATGATTCAAACTGTGTTCTGGGGAATCCTCCAGATACGTTCCAAAGGTTCTTCCATGATAGATTAGTAATGATCCATCATTACTTAATTGATTAATTGCTTAATTAATGGCTGTATAAACAGAGGCATAGAATCAAAATCATGTGAAGTGTCAGTACCGTTTTATAAATCCTTAGGAAGGCCACACCTGGAATATAGCACATCTTGAGTATGTCTCCCTGATCATTTACAGTGGTAGGATTCAGCCGGTTTCGGCAAACCGATAGTTAAATTGCTGGCTTGCCCCTCCCCTCCCCTTCCAGGAGTCCCCACGTGACCCATTTTGGTTCCCAGGTAAGTGCAGGGAAGCCTCCTAGGCCCAAAATGGGGCATGGGGGGCATGTCCCCCTTATGGCCCGTTTTTGCTTCAGGGAGGCCAACTAGGCCCAAAACGGGGTGTGGGGCATGTCCCCACATGGCCCGTTTTTGCTCCCAGGGGGGTGGAGGAGGCCAAATGCTGCCTCTCACATCCTCTGGCCACACCAGTGGTGGGTTGCTCCTGGTTCGCACAGTTGCTCAGCCTGCAGTCTGTATGCAGATTCATCACTGTCTCAAACGAGGCCAACGACCAGTGTAGTTTGTATCAAGTTAATAAGTATCCCTATGATCAATATTTTATTTAGCTGTTAAGATTTCAGTGCTTATGACCAGGGTTGGTATTCACTAACCTTCCCTACCGGTTTGAAAATGTGAGCACGCGTGCACATGCGCTTGTTTTGCTTGCACGCACCCTTCTGTGCATGTGCTTTGCTCATTTGTGCACCTACCACACATGTGCCCGCCCACAAAAAGGTGCCTAAATAAGACGGCATAGGAGGCGGGGTGGGTGGGCGGGCTCACTCACAATTTCCACTACGTGAATCTGTCCGAACCGGCTGAATATCACCTCTGCTTATGACCTACTGGAACTGTTATTGAAAACCGATGTTTTAAAAAGCATCGGAGGCAAATGAATCGGGGTGGGTTCTACTTACCTTTACTACCGGTTTGCAACGGGATCGCGTGCGCCAGCTTCGCTCGCACGTGCACAGATCGCCTATGATGACATCCAGGGTGGTGGGCTGAGCCTCCCACCGGTTTTACTACCGGTTCTTGTGAACCAGTCCGAACTGGGGGCAACCCACCACTGAAACAAATCACTTTGTTTATAAGCGAAATCTGCCACTATGAGCAGCTGGGATGGCCATAGAAAGCCATTCCTTCAAGTCAGGAAGCGAGAACCTCACCGGTGGGTTTGTATATGCCTAGGTAAATTATTTTCAGATGGCTTTCTGTCCAAGCAATACTTCAAGGCTACCTCTTTGTGGTTCCAGAAGCTTAAATAAAAATCTTAACTGGTGCTATTGCTCGTTGTTACTTCAAAAGCAAAGCTTTGTTTTCCAGAATTATGGGTTGCCCAGGCCATCCAGAAAATTATTAACAGCATGTAATCCCAACTCAGTGTGAAAGTGACTTTAGTCTGTTAGCCAAATCTTTACATAATACAAATCACTCCACCTAAGAAAGCACAAATATGTCATTGTTCTCAACAGGCAATTTAATGCAACTATAGAGAGCAGAATAAGAGCAAAGAAGATTACAAGCTAGTTGATCGTGTTTTTATTTCTCTCTTAAATCTCGCTCTGCTTTTCTCTAAGGTTGTACTTGTTTAAAGATTGTATACAACTGTGCTGTCTACATGATTTGGAAAGCAAATCAGCCTAAGTATGACGTTTCAATGGGTGCACTTTTTTTTTTTTTTTAAAAAAGGATTTTATACATTTATTGGAAATACACATTTTCTCTGAGCAAAGTTGAACCTATAATTTTGGGGGTTTTTTTCCCCCCTTTTTGATAGATTTAAAATTTTGCTCACTTATACTTGCTATCCTGGCGTGCCATTCTGTTCACAAAAGGCCTATTAAAGTTAATTATTCTCTGGGCCCTTTTTTTTCCTATCAAAGGAGATTATTGGAGTTAACAAAAAAGATGTATTTATTGTTTAGGAGAAGAGAGGGGGGAAAACCATACAACATTGTGTGCAAACTAATACATGGTTGCCTTCTGTAAATGAAACTTCCTGACAAATTGATGGGTTAGAATTCAGGTGTGTTGAGTGCTAAACTGAATAAACCTTTGATTTTAACAATTCTGAAGTGAGCTTTTTACCACTCAGGTTCTGAATGTTACAGATCCTCAGATGAATTCCATTTTTTTCCCCCCTTTGCTAGGAATTTCTGCTAGGTTGAATTCACTCGGTCTCATTTAGCCTTGTGGAGAGAGGTCATAAACATGAGCCTCATTGAAACGGAACACATTTTTGAAGAGGCCTTTTCAAGTCAGCGGTTAATACAGGTAGTCCTCGACTTAACAATGGTTCATTTAGCGGCCATTCCAAGTTGCAACGGCCCTGGAAAAAACTGACTCATGGCTGTTTTTCACACTTAGAACCGCATCCCCATAGTCACGTGATCAAAATTTAGATGCTTGGCAACGGACTCACATTTTTGACAGTTGCAGCATCCCGGGGTCATGTGGTCACATTTTGTGACCTTTTGATAAGCAAAGCCAATGGGGAAGTGTTGTGGCCTGTCGGCCGCCGGCCCCTCCAACAGCCAAATCAGATGATGAGGAGGCATGGGAGTCAGAGTCAGCATCAAGGCAACCTGAGAGCTCCGAGGGGGAAGAGGGAATGGAGCTGGCAGAGAAAGAGAGACAGAGGCGGAGCCTGGATCGTCCATCAGCCCTCAGATGAAGAATCAACAGCCACCAGGTCTGGAGGTGGCTGATGAGGAAGAGGAGGAACAGCTGGGTCCAGTGCCTGATGCGTGGATGCACAGAAGGCAGAGGAGAGGAGAACAGTGGAAATCTATGGGCCGGTCCTTGGGATGGAAGAGCCACTGCTACTAGCGAAGCCTCCCCACCCCAGCTCTGGGGATAAAAGGCAGGGGGCGGAGATGAATAGGTGTGGCAGACAACTATTCATCTCCCTGCCGGACAGACTTGTTAGCTGATTCACTTAATGACGGTGACAAGAAAGGTCATAACATGGGGCAAAACTCACTTAATGTCCCACTTAACAACATACACTTTGGGCTCAATTGGAGTCATAAACCGAGGACTTCCTGCAGCGTGCTGTTGAAGACTTATGCTAGTCTATTGGTAAACCAGTAATGGCCAACCTCACTCTTAAAATAGAGTGAAAGTTGTCTGCAGATTTGTCCCCAAATTTGGGGTTATGTCCAAGGTTAAAAAGTCATTTTTTTAATATCATTAAGAGAGCAATTCTGGCTCTCACCTATTTAAAGGGGTACAGATCTGATCATTGTAGGATCACAAGATTGTCTCTGACGCTATCTGAACTTACTGGGGGGGGAAAAATGACTCGGTGATAGTTATAGCAAGCTGATCACATGGAATTCTACCATTTTCCCCTGCTTTGGCATCCTTTTTTTTTAATGATTCTATTCCGCTATTTCTTCGATATCAGTGTCACTCTTGTCCTGCAGCGAGTTGTCCCAGGGTGAATTGGCTGGGGTGAGCTGACCGCAGAAAGTTTGCCACGGCGAGCTGTCGTAGACTGATAGTGGTTAGAGGTCACAACATGTGACCCAAGAATAAATCAGCATGGCCTAGCCAAGAGCAATGCTTTTGCAGTCACATTCGACATAATTGATGGACCAAGGCTGGCTAATACTATATACAGTTTCTAATTTTCCTACTATTATTTTTTTGTTTTAAAATATATGATCGTCTGTTCTATCATGAAATAATTCTTTTGGTCATAGCTTCAGGAAAACACATTTATTCCACCCCACCCCACTCCCCACTCCCCGTAGCTCCTCTTGGGCTTTGCTTTAAGTGAATTCAAAGTATGAAAATGGGCATTGTTAGACAATTCTTTTTTAAAAAAATAAAATAAAATAAAAGCCGACAAGTAAGTTGAGTCAGTTATTCTTTAACCTGTCAGGAATGTCAAACCTGTTGTAGCTTTAATTTTAGTGATGAGAGAGGCAAACAGAAAGGTTAATTTTATGTTTCAGAACCACAGTAATTCTCCTTCGGGCTCTGCAGAAGGTCCTAATAGAACATGCAGTGTAAAATGCCCCTTCTTGTAGAGTTGAGTTGAAGTTGCCATGTTCTTTGGAAGGGGAACAGCTTTAGTTTACTATCATTCTTGGGAGATGTGTTTGCTACGCCTTTGTGAAGCTCTACTTTGAGAGCCTTTGGGTTATCTGGAAGATACGACTTCCTCAACCTTTGAAGGAAGAGACTTATTCTACACCCAGTGTACTTAGCGCATTTGTCCTCTTAACAGAATAACAGAGTTGGAAGAGACCTTGTAGGTCATTTAGTTCAACCCCAAGCCCAAGCAGGAGACCCTACACCATTTCTGACAGATGGCAGTACAGGTTCTTCTTGAAAACTTCCAGTGATGAAGTTCCCACAATGTCTGGATGCAAGCTGCTCCATGGGTTGATTGTTCTCACTGTCAGAAAATTTCTCCTTATTTCCAGGTTGAATCTCTCCTTGGTCAGTTTCCATCCATTATTCCTTGTGTGGCCTTCAGGGCCTTTGGAAAATAGCTTGACCACCTCCTCTCTGTGGCAGCCCCTCAACTATTGGAAGATGGCTATCATGTCTCTCCTGGTCCTTCTCTTCACTAGACTAGCCATGCCCAGTTCCTGCAATTGTTCTTCATATGTTTTAGTCTCCAGTCCCCTAATCATCATCTTCTCTGCACTCTTTCTAGAGTCCCATGGGGGACTGGAGTGCAGTGGCTCATGTGGTTAGGATACTGGGGTGATAATGAGCAAGCCCACGTTTGAGACCCAAGTGCTGCTACATGATAGAGTGAGCTCCTGTCATTTGCTCCAGCTCCTGTCCATCAAGTAGTTTGAAAGCATGCATTCGCAAGTAGATGAGAATAGGTACCACTTCAGTGGGCACATTAATAGGGATATGGTGTTGGAAGCCCCCAACCAGGCATACATCTCAGGCAACCGTGATGTCAATGGCTGATCTTTTCAACCCGTAAGCACCTTGGTGTTTCCGACATGAACACAAACAAGCCAGGGCTTTACTTAGGTCTAATGTAGACATCTATCCAAAGAGGTTCCACAAAAGCCACTGAACACAATGCTTACACAATGTCTACCTGAAAGACACCAGTATTTATGCTTTGCAGTTGGAAGAGTGGTTAGAATGCAGTATTGCAGGCTAACTCTGCTCAGTGCCAGGAGTTCGATCCTTACAACTCAAGGATCAACTTCCATCCTTCTGAGGTCAGTAAAATTGTTGGGGGCAGCAGGGTGACTCTATAAATCACTTATAGAGGGCTGTAAAGCACTGTGAAGCCATATCTAAGTCTAGGTGCTATTGTTATTGCTATTGATTGATTGATTGATTGATTGATTGATTGGTTCAATTTATATGCCGCCCTTCTCCGGAGACTCAGGGCAGCTTACAATGTGTTAAGCAATAGCCTTCATACTTTTTGTATATACCTGCTTAGTAGGGCTTTCGCGCCCCCCCCAAAGCGGTGTTCTTTTTTTATATATATACAAAGTCAGCTTATTGCCCCCACAGTCCGGGTCCTCATTTTACCTACCTCGAAAGGATGGAAGGCTGAGTCAACCTTGAGCCTGGTGAGATTCGAACTTGCAGTAATTGCAGGCAGCTGGTGCTAGTTAACAGCACTTCAGTCTGCTGCGCCACCAAGGCTCTTCCTTGAATCTCTAAACCCAATAATGGCAAAAGTTATTTTAAACCTCTCTTGCTCTTCAAATCTGCAACACCAAAGATAGCAAAGGAGAAAATCTATAAAAAAAAGTATTGTGTTCTATACGATATTAGGCAAGAACTTGCAAAAGAAAATTTCCGAGATAAAATAACCATCCAAGGCTGTGACCTGCAAGCCAACCACTGTTCCCTCAATTTAAACAATAAAATAAATAATTTAAGGTCAACCTGAATACTGAGAATTATATAAGACATGAATTGTGGGAATCCAGATGACCACTAGAAGATTGCAAAGTGATACAAGTGTTTTAAATTCTTAATTCTCTGCCTTTGGGTTTTGCTAGACCAGAATTGGTAGTCTTATCAACTGATAGTAGATATATTTTATGGACTTCCATCCATCCTTCCTTCCTTCCTTCCTTCCTTCCTTCCTTCCTTCCTTCCTTCCTTCCTTCCTTCCTTCCTGCCTCTTCCCTCCTTTTTCCTTCTCCTTCCTCCTTCCTTTCGCCTTCTACTTCCTTCCTCCTCCTCCCTTTCTTCCTGCCTTCCTGCTCCCTCCCTCCCTTCGCCTTCCTTCCTCCCCCCCTCCCTTCCTGCCTTCCTGCCCCCTCCTTCCCTTCTTCCTTCCTCCTTTCTCCTTCTCCTCCTTCCCTTCTCCTTCCTCCCTCCTTCCCTCCCTTCCTTCCTGCTCCCTCCCTCCCTCCCTCACTTCACCTTCCTGCCTGCCTGCCTGCCTTACTGCCCCCTCCCTCCACCTCCCTTCCTCCTTTCTCCTTCTCCTTCCTCCCTCCCTTCCTCCCCATCTTTCTCCAAATCACTTAGATTCTGGAAACCAAATTGTGGCAACAAACAGCAAACAAGGCTTCGCTTCTTCTCATTTTAGTCTTTATATAATTATAACCTCTGTTCTAGGCCAAGGGCTCCAGTTTAATCTAAGCAACAGCATTTTATAATCTCAGGCCCTTTTTCTGCTGCCTTTCAGTACTTTTCAAACATGTTAGAAATGGTGTGGATGGAATCATACCATTTCACTGGAGTGGGAATATGCTAACTGATCCTTTCCAACTGTGTGATTTTTATGACAGCTGCAATTTACTCCAATGTCAGACGGAGCTATTCTTAGGATAAGAAACCACATGAAGATAACTTCTGGCTCTGACTAAAGTTGGCAAGGGAACCTGGAGAAATTAACCATACCATTTGGATAATGACAATGCATTTAGTTTGCCCAAATAAATTATCTATCTATCTATCTATCTATCTATCTATCTATCTATCTATCCATCTATCATCTATCTATCTATCTAATCTATAGCTATGTATCATCCAGGGGTGGGTTCTAAATTTTTTTACTACCGGTTCTGTGGGTGTGGCTTATTTTGTGGGTGTGGCTTGGAGGTCATGTGACTAGGTGGGTGTGGCTAGCTGGTCAGAGTCATTTCTGGAAGGTTCTCGCACTTACGACCAGTCCTCACACTTACGACCCAACTCATTTGTTTGCTTTTAACACTGATCAGCTGTAGGACGGCCCTTTGAAGCCCCGTGGCAAGAGTTTAAACAGTTTTTTTCCCTCTAGTCATAGCTGGGACTCAGGAGGCAGCAATAGATTGGGGGTGGGACCAAATAAAAGGTAAGAATAATGTGGGGGGTGGGAGGGTGGGGGGGTGGAGAACCGGTTTGGTGACGTCATATCGTCACCGCTACCGGATCGGCCGAACCGGACCGAACCGGGAGGAACCCACCACTGGTATCATCTATGTATCATCTATGTATGTATCATCTATGTATTTATCTATCTAGCTATTTTCTATCTATCTATCTATCTATCCATCCATCCATCCATCCATCCATCTATCTATCTATAATGTTTCCCCAAAAATAAGACCCTGTCTTTTATTTTTTTGAACCTGAAATAAGTACTTGGCTTTATTGCCATGCGCTCAAAAGCGCAATTGGGCTTATTATCAGGGGATGTCTTATTTTGGGGAAAACAGGGTATCTATCTGTAAAATTATTATAATCAGGAATAATTCGTCCCTTATGAGATAAAACATCTGTATGTATTCATAATAACATATCTAAGAAGTAATCATTCATATATTTTTTTTTTACAAGAAAAGAGCAAATAAGAAATATTGGTTGACATTGAACCTCTTTTGACTTAGCAGTTATTCTGTTAAAAGAATTCCAAAGCCTTGGAGAATTTTTCCTCTTCATGTGTTGTATTACTTTTGAACAAAATCTGAAATGTGATATTTTAGACGACATGGGGGGTATACAATTCTTATTATTATTATTATCAACTAAAGGAACAATTTTCCATTTTTTTATGTGGCTGTGGAGGAATTAGGAATCAGGAGGAACATTATTGGAAATTTTAGTTTAGACACATTTCTTAGGTAGCAAAATTTAAATTTTCAGAAGCTCCTTTTTGTGGTCTTCCATCATCTAACCGAAGAACCCAAGACTCCATCTTAATTATCTCTGCATGAAAGACACCCGCAATTTCCGCTACCGTTTTGGGCAAACCAGCCCAAAGAGGGTGAATAGCACCTCTGCTGTTGTGACCCAGGCCCAAGTAAGTAGTAGGAAAATCAGTCAGTGAAAAAACAAACCAACTTTATTCGAACAGCTGAGAATGACTTCATTCCCAGCGTTGTTCAACTAAATTGAAGCAAATTCCTCCCAACACAAATTCCTCAGTCCTATCACAAACCTTGGTCCAATTAGGCAAACTGCCAAAGACCTTTCTTGGCAAACATTCAGATATCACAGATACAAAAATAAATACAAGACGTAGACGAAGAAGAAGACGAAGCTACCAACGTTGTTTTCTGGCAAAGCCCAAACGCCGTTGCTGGTCTGTTTTAAGCCTTATGGGAGGGGCCAATAATCTCTTGGCCTTACTCCCGAGTTGTCCTCTTTGCTTGAGCTGCTCTTGACCTTCTGGCAACACTTCTCATACGTGCATTAGGAACAGGCTCATCCTGTTCCTTTGCTTCACTCCTATCAGACTCTGGAGGCTCTGGAGTCCGCACGTCACTCCTCAATGGCCCTGGCCCCATCTCTGCCTCTGATGCAGAGCCCTCATCTGGGCCTTCCCCAGCCTCCAGGACTGGCCCATGTTTTTCCTCAGCCTCATCGCTGTCCGACTCCGCTGCCAGCTCTGCAGGCTGCTGGCGGACCACAACATCTGCTGATATCCATGTTGGAGAATGAGCAGAGTATTGTAGATCAACGCCCAATGTTTAGGGATAGATTTACAGTGTGACAAAAGGCTCTATCATTTTTTTAAAAAAGGAAATCATTTTTTTTTTAAATCACCCGATCAAACTTAGAGTGAAATGGTAGACTGTTTTCTCTTGGTTATAACTCCAAATTATCAAACTATTTCATATATGATGATATGAAGATGAGAAACCTTCTAAAAGAAATTCATGAACTCATTCCGGAAACCTAAATTCTCAAGGAACATATTAACAGATTTTATTAACAGAATAAGATCGTATTAACAGAAAAGATCACAGAAATACCATTTAAATTTTCGAGCACCTTAACATTAACAAGAGTGACACACAAGAACCCGTATTTGCAAGTCATCTTGGATCAGAACGTAGAGCTGTGTTTTTCCCATAAATTACATTGAAGGGTGTACTCTCAACATCTTGTAAAAATCCGAAGGCATTGTGATGGCTAGTTGTTACAAGAGTAATGAATAACTAGCTAATTCAGGACAAAACATGTTCCATCTAACTTGAATTATGCATAAGGCCAGATTATGCATTTGAGGGTGGGGGGGAACCTTCATTGGCATTAAGCAGTTACGCATTATAAAGAAAGCTAGGGTAATATGCAGGCTGAGAATTGTTAACTGAGAAACTAACCTTAACTCTGACTTTATTAAGAAGCATGAGAAATCACTTTTCTGATGCTCACCACAAGCGTTAATAAGACCACACCTGGAATACAGCATTCAGTTTTGGTCACCACATTACAAAAAAAAAAAAAGATGTTGAGACTTTGGAAAAAGTGCAAAGAAGAGCAACTAAGACGATTAAGGGCCTGGAGACTAAAACATATGAAGAACGATTGCAGGAATTGGGTATGGCTAGTCTAGAGAAAAGAAGGACTAGGGGTGACATGATAGCAGTACTCCAGTATTTGAGAGGCTGCCACAAAGAAGAGGGGGTCAACTTATTTTCCAAAGTTCCAGAGGGCAGGACAAGAATGAATGGATGGGAACTAATCAAAGGTATTCAGCCGGTTCAGAACAGTTCGCCTGAACCGGTAGCGGAAATCATGAGTTGGCCTGCCCACCCGCCCTGGCTCTATGCCATCCTATTTGGGCACCTTTTTGAGGCTGGGAGCATGCGTGGAAGACAGGTGTGCACGTGAACTGGGTGTGCATACAAAGCAAGCATGCATGCATGCGTGAGGCGAACTGGTAGTAACATAATGTGAAACCAATGTTGGAACTAATCAAGGATAGAAGCAACCTGGAATTAAGGAGACACTTCCTAACAGAGAGGACTATTAACAAGTGGGAAGCTTGCCTTCAGAAGCTGTAGGTGCTCCATCACTGGGGGCTTTTTGTTGTGACCCCGACTCCCGAGCCTGTCCTAACAGAGGAAGAGGACTCAGAAGGTGATGGGGAGGAACTGATAAAGCCTCCCTCTCCAGGACCCTCCTCTCTGGCAATGCCTCAGGTTCCATCCAAAGGCCAAGAGGAACAGCCTGGGATATGCCAGGAGGAAAGCATATCAGAACAACAACAGATAGGGAGCGAAGATGATGAATCCTGGCTTGATCCCAGGCAGCGTTGGAGGGAGAAGCGTCTGCAGCAATGAAAGAGGCGTGGGAGGGCCAGAGATTGAGCTGAGTCACTGAGCCACACCCCACAAGGAATAAAAGTGGGTGTGATTGTTCTTCAGACTTTGTGACGGTCAAAGTTAAAACCTGAGAGTCACATTGCGTTACCTGAAATCTGGCTTGTGCATATTTGGATTGGATCTTGGCTAACTCTTGCTTCGTGGATTACTTTTTGCTACTGAACCAGACTGAGGATAAACTCTCTCTTGCTGACTGTGAGTGAAAACTGACTTGGCAGGCATTTCGCAGTTTACTGCCAAAACTCTTATCTGCAAGGGTTTCTAGTCTGATTGCTTAATAAAATCTTGGCAGGCGTGCCTGGTTGTGTGTTTGCCCGTGTGGGGAAGGGGGACAGAACACTTTTAAGAAAAGACTGGACATTAACTTATCTGAAATGGTATAGGGTCTCCTGCTTGAGCAGGGGGTTGGACTAGAAGACCTCCAAGGTCCCTTCCAGCTCTATGCTGATTGATTGATGGAAGCTGTGCTTGACTGCAGTGCCCATGGTCCCTGACCAGTGAGAAGGATACTGCTGCACAGTTCTTCCTTTCATTCGAAGAACACACGGACCCAACATCGAGACTGCAGGTATTATTAGTTTGCTCTAAGTAGCTTTTAATGACTTTTCATGATCCATTGCTGAAGTTGAGAAAACTTCAGCCGTTGTTGAAGTTGTCGTTCTTTGTTTGGGGGTGGGGGGTGGGGGGTTGGACTTTCCCCTTTACAGCATAATGCCTTCCACCTTTGCAAACAGGCGCAAGAGAGAAGCAGGAGACCCTGCAGAAGGAGAATGAAATTAACTGTGGCCTTGGAAAGCAATTTACTGTTTGGTTTCCATAAATCAAATATTTAATGTTGCAGTTAACGTCTATCTTATTAGAGGAGAAAGCATGTGCTGATAGATCGGTGGGAGCTAATGGCCATTCTTACCGGATCCTTTGAAGAGTTAAATTTTAATTCTGTGTTTCATGGTAATTGAGGAGGCCAGATTCTTTCTCAGGAGGGAAGCAATAAAGCTACTTTCCCCAATTAAATTCCAACTGCCATTGGCTGCTGAATAAGCCGAATGTCATCCAGGCTAAAGGACTATTCTGGTCATGAGTTGGCAGATAGTTGGCCATCTTGTTGTTTTCTGGACTCTTGATTTAGTAAATCCCTAGTTAAGGGTTTGAGTTGATTTCAATTATCAAGTCTCTACACAATCCCCACCCTCCGTTTTAATACTCTTGTTTCCCCAAAAATAAGACATCCCCTGATAATAAGCCCAATTGGGCTTTTGAGCACACATGCTAAAATAAGACTCCCCTTCCCCGAAATTAAGCCCTCCTCGAAAATATTTAAACACAGAGCTGGAAATCAGGTAAGACAGCAAGAGGAGACCCATTTTGCTCCACATGCCCCAAAATAATAAGACTCCCCAAAAATAAGGCCAAGCTCTTATTTCGGGGTTCAGAAAAAATATAAGACAGGGTCTTATTTTTGGGAAAACACGGTACTTGGCCCTAAAAGTAATTTGGAGCTGAAATCCATTTGTTAACCTCGTTGCCCAAAAGACATTAGTCAAATGTAAACATAGAAGTTTAACAGGATATGTTATTTATGCATGTACCATTCTCTGGAAAAACTGCTTGCCAATTCAAATTTTCTCTCTCTAAAGAAAAATGAAATGTAGAAATGCTTTTCTCCCGCTGAAGAATTTCCAGCTTGAGAATAAGGTGGAAATAAAGTCCCGATTCAGGAAATAATTATGTATTTTGCAACCTGAAAAAAAATGGGCATCAAAACATAAATTACTCTTTCCAGTGTGTTGACAAGACATCTGAATTAATCCATAAATGTAATTTAAAGCACATGTGTGTATCAAATGCATATGAATATGTGGGTGTGGGTGTAGACACTCTCTCGTGCACACAGAATCCTTTTTAAAAATTGATTTTTATTAGAACTCATATAAGTGTTCCAGTTTTTGACAGCAGGAATAATTATTCCATAGGTATGAAATACCCATAGTGTATCACTCAGTTTTTTTACTGTCTGACTGGGAGACTTGTTGTAGGATAGAAGGCAGGGATTATAAAGGAAGAAGTGAAATCCAATGACAGAAATAAAATTGCAGTATCAAAGAATCGTGGACTTGGAAGGGACCTAGCGGTCATCAAATCCGACACTCTGCACACTGCAGGATTCACTATACCATCTCTGATGGATGATTAGTCTGTTTGAAAACCTACAGTTTTCAATATATACAAATCTGTGTTTACATTTACAGTATCAAATCAAATCCCGACAGACAGAAAGACAGACAGACAGACCTATCTATCTATCTATCTATCTATCTATCTATCTATCTATCTATCTATCCATCCATCCATCTATCCACCTATCTACCTCTCTACCTACCTACATCTATCTATCTATCTATCTATCTATCTATCTATCTATCTATCTATGAATCTATCTATCAACCTATCATCCATCCATTCATCTAACTATCTACCTACCTACCTACCTACATCTATTAATCAATCAATCAATCAATCTATCTATCTATCTATCTATCTATCTATCTATCTATCTATCTATCTATCCATCCATCTACCTACCTACATCTATCTGTCTATTATTCTATCTATCTATCCATCCATCCACCCACCCACCTCTATCTATCTATCTATCTATCTATCTATCTATCTATCTATCTATCTATCTATCATCTATCCATCTACCTATCCATCTACCTATCTATTAATCTATCTATCTATCTATCTATCTATCTATCTATCTATCTATCTATCTATCTATCTATCTTTCTATCTATCTATCCATCCATCATCTACCTACCTACATCTATCTATCTATTAATCTATCTCTATCTATCTATCTGTCTATGAATCTATCAACCTATCATCCATCCATTTATCTATCTATCTATCTATCTATCTATCTATCTATCTATCTATCTATCTGCCTGCCTGCCTGCCTGCCTGCCTGCCTGCCTGCCTGCCTGCCTGCCTGCCTACCTACCTCTATTAATCTATCTACCATCTATCTATCTATCTATCCATCCATCCATCCATCCATCCATCCATCCATCCATCCATCCATCCACCCACCCACCCACCCCCCTCCCTCCCTCCCTCCCTCCCTCCCTCCATCTATCATCTATCTATCTATCTATCTATCTATCTATCTATCTATCTATCTATCTATCTATCTATCTATTTATCTATCTATCTATCAATCTATCTGTCAACATATCATCTGTCTGTCTGTCTGTTTATCTCTAACATCCTATCAGGATCCATCAATCTAAGCTGTAAAACCCAAAATCAAAGTTTCATTCTTTTCTACTTTTCAAGCACCAAGTTGAGAAGCAGTTTCCATGTGGAAACAAAAGCACTTGTATTTTCTTTCATGAAAATAGTCCATTTTGCCATTTCAGCTAATTTTGTCAACTTCTGCAATCATTCATCCATAGTAGGAATCAAAGTGTCCTTCCATTTTTGTCCATACAAAAGCCTTGCTGCTATCAACATATATAGTGGGGAAGGAATGGAAATTTCGCAGTATCTTTCCCCTGCCACGGCCACCAAGCCATGCCCATCAAACCACACCACGCCCACCAAGCCACGCCCACAGAACCGGTAGTAAAAAAAATTGGATTTCACCACTGCTGTAAGTCAATTACTACCTGTAGTCTTCCTGCCTTTGCACAAATCTGCTACATGCTTGGACTGAAACCCTGGCTTCGGCGTTATAGCATGAATTATATACTACGGCTAAAATTATAAGCAGCTGAATGTGACATGTACATGTACTATTTAAGTAGATTTGCCAGGCAGTCATGTTCTGCTATAACTCCCTGTTGGAATGTATAATCAAATGTAAAACTAGATTTCACCTCTGCACGGGTCATGAAATTAGCTTCAGAACGGCCTCAGAAAGATATGTTTTTAGATTCCCTTTTATTATATATGAAGCAAATGCTTTTCGAATGAAAAATTAACAGTTTCAAACAAGATCAAAGTTGATTCCTTTAAAGATACAAAGAACACGTTGTGCGATTCCTAAAGCAACATACTCTACGTACTGTACAGTCAGTATTTTTTTTATTTTAATTTTATTTTTTTTAGGAGGGGAAAAGCAACCTAAACCTCCAGATAATTTAGACCATAAATATTGTCTTATGTCTCTGGGACTTGTCCCGCATCAAAGGAAAATACCATTATGCAAGGAGCAGTTCAAGTACAAACTTTAATAAATATACATCTTCACTTCTGTATAAGCGAGCTTTCTGGTACATTAACAGCATCTTTCATTTATTTTCAGTTTTGTGTAATTTATTTGGTGTGGTGCCTCTGTTGGGCTCCAGCCATCTAAAATAAATGTTACAATAATGAATCTGATTTAAATGCAGTATTTCAAAGAAATCCTCTCTTAATATCCTGCTGGAAGGCTTCTTTCCAAGAATTCACGATGGGAAAATCGTGGTTTCACGGGAGAAACAAATATGCGCTTGAATTTCAGGGCCTTGGTATAAAGCATGAGGGTTAAGGTAGAATTCTGGGATTTTTCTATTTCTTAAGATTGGGGGGGTGGCTTCACATACTGTATCAACCGGTTCGCCCATGACTTGAAATGTGAGTGCTGTACATGCATGTGGTGTCACAAAACACGGCTTCACTCATGCGTGCCATCCGTACATACATGCAGCATCAAAAACACAGCAATATAGGACAGGATTACACTTGGGCGGGTGAACGGATCCACAAGTTGCTACTAGCGGTTCGCCTGAACCGGTACAAACCGTCTGAATCCCACCACGGTCTGACTATTCATTACAGTTGAAGTTTTCAAACCTGTATATAAAAAAGTCTATGAAGGGCCACCGGATTTTTTTGTTCTGATTCTATGTGCTTGGCAGGGGTGGGTTCTACTTACCTTTACTACTGGTTCGCAATGGGATCGTGCGTGCGTGCTCGCTTCGCTTGCACACGCACCTTACTTCTGCGCATGCGCAGATCGCTTCTGATGACATCAGGGTCAGTGGGCGGAGCCTCCTGCCGGTTTTACTACCGGTTCTATAGAACCAGTCCGAACCGGGGACAACCCATCACTGGTAACATAAAACTGGTCATGTGCTCTCTGAGCGTGGTTGTTTTCTTGTAGACGTTTCATTACCCAGATAGGTAATATCATCAGTTCTAGCTTTCATGCAGAAACAATTGTTGTTGTTGTTCCTAGGTAGAGGCTTGCCTACATGCAAATTTATCCCAATGTGTGGTTTCTGAAACGTTAGTTGCTGTGGTACCGGTAGAAGATCATTTTTGTAGGGTCGAATTGAGGGGTCCTTGATGCTCTTTGGGGACTTGATCGTTTTCTTGCAGACATTTCATTACCCATTACCCAACTGGGTGACATCATCAGTGCTAGTTAGTCTGATTCCGAGAGGCCTTTCCGGATCTGGGTGTCTTATAGTCTGCCAGATGAAGTTTCAGGAAAAGATTCTAAATATTCCACTGTAAATGAATCAGAGAACTATAGAAAAGCTCAAAGGTTCTGTAGTTTAACTTCTTACCAAGGCAACATATCCACTGTTGTTTTGAATGAACCAATGAAGATAAGATAACTTCATTGTTGTTGTTGTTGTTGTGTTTACTACAAGCGCACCAACCCACATTAAAAATGAAATTCTACTGCCTGCTCTCAAGAGAAAATGTGTATATCTACCCATACATAACACACAAATACACATGTTATATACATACATGTATGTGTGTTATATATATACATACATGCTATATACATGTTATATATATATACAGAAATATATACCTGCACCATACATACACACACACATTAATAATTGAAAGAGCCTTGGTAGTACAGTGGTTTAAAGCACCCTGTTATTAACACAGCTGCCTGCAATTACTGCAGGTTCGAATGTTACCAGGCTCAAGGTTGACTCAGCCTTCCATCCTTTCTAAGGTAGGTTAAATGAGGACCCAGTTTGTGGGAGCAATAAGCTGACTTTGTATAAATATACAAAAGTATGAAGGCTATTGCTTAATGCATTGTAAGCCGCCCTGAGTCTCCGGAGAAGGGCGGCATATAAATCAAATAAAAAAAAAAATCACTGTCCATTTTGAATACGTAGCAGAAAGAGGAAACTTGAGAGTTCACAAGACATTCAGAATGAATGAATGAATGAATGAATGAATGAATGAATGAATGAATGAATGAAGCAAGCAAGCAAGCAAGCAAGCAAGCAAGCAAGCAAGCAAGCAAGCAAGCAAGCAAGCAAGCAAGCAACCAACCAACCAACCAACCAACCAACCAACCAACCAACCAACCCAACCCAACCCAACCCAACCCAACCCAACCCAACCCAACCCAACCCAACCCAACCCACCAACCAACCAGCCAGCTATCCAACCAATTTTTTCCCACTGTTTTCCACTGTTTAAGCTAAGTTCCCATTTTGGATTTAAACTTACTGTTTAAGTTCTCTTTAGAATGACATTAAATTTGTTCCATTTGAAAATGGTCGCTATCAATGTACCTCCTTGCCTCATCATTGCACATGGTCTCCACCTTTTGGTATTCTGTGCTACTTTGAGCTTTGGCTAACTGTTGTGACTCAACATGGCTAAAGGAAAATAATTTGTTGAGAAATAATTAGTGGACTTTTTGGGGATACAGGAACGTATAACGTTCCTTAGACTCACGTTAATGTCTAATTAAGCTTTTCTGTGTTTAGTTGCAAAATATGGACCTGGGATCCAATATCTTTTGTCAGTGAATTTTTAAAAGAACTGTTGTAATCTAATTGCTGCCTCTGTAGTTTTTGACCATAAGAAATACAATATCCAGTTCGGTCGCTGTGTGTGTAAACTTTTAATCTGTTGTGGCAGAATGTTGCCTGGGGTATAGCATCGTGAAGATTATCTATCTATCTATCTATCTGTCTATCTATCTATCTATCATCTATCTATTCTATATCTATCTATCTATCTTCTATCTAATCTATATCTATTCATCATCTATGTTTTATTTTTTTTATTTTTTATTTTTAATTTGATTTATATGCCGCCCTTCTCCAAAGACTCAGGGTGGCTTACAATGCGTTAAGCAATAGCCTTCATCCTTTTTGTATATTTTATTCAAAGTCAGCTTATTGCCCCCACAACTGGGTCCTCAATTTACCTACCTTAGAAAGGATGGAAGGCTGAGTCAACCTTGAGCCTGGCAAGATTCGAACCTGCAGTAATTGCAGGCAGCTGGTCTTAATAACAGGGTGCTTTAGACCACTGTACTACCAAGGCTATCTATCTATCTATCTATCTATCTATCTATCTATCTATCTATCTATCTAATCTATATCTATTTATGATTATGTATATCTATGTGTCTACGGTATCTATCTATATATCTTCTATCTATCTATCTAATCTATATCTATTTATTATCTATGTATCATCTATGTATCTATATCTATCTATCATTTATCTATCATTTATCTATCATCTATGTATCTATTCTATATCTATTTATCTTCTATCTAATCTATATCTATTTATCATCTATGTATCATCTATATGTATATCTATCTATCTAATCTATATCTATTTATGATTATGTATATCTATGTATATATGCTATCTCTATCTATCTATCTATCTATCTATCTATCTATCTATCTATCATCTATCTATCTAATCTATATCTATTTATCATCTACGTATCATCTATCTATCTATGTATCTATATCTATCTATCTACCTATCTATCTATCTATCTATCTATCTAATCTATATCTATTTATGATTATGTATATCTATGTGTCTACGGTATCTATCTATATATCTTATATCTATCTATCTAATCTATATCTATTTATTATCTATGTATCATCTATGTATCTATATCTATCTATCATTTATCTATCATTTATCTATCATCTATGTATCTATTCTATATCTATTTATCTTCTATCTAATCTATATCTATTTATCATCTATGTATCATCTATGTGTATATCTATCTATCTATCTAATCTATATCTATTTATGATTATGTATATCTATGTATATATGCTATCTATCTCTATCTATCTATCTATCTATCTATCTATCTATCTATCTATCTATCTATCTATCTATATCTATTTATCATCTATGTATCATCTATCTATCTATGTATCTATATCTATATCTATCTATCTATCTATCTATCTATCTATCTATCTATCTATCTATCTATTATCTATATTGGCAGATGCTCTACTTAAACTTGTGTTTGTATGTATAACGTGTTTTATTCGTGTTCTGTATCAGTGACTGAATGACACTTTCAAGAAAAGATTGGACTGCCATATGTCAGAAATGGTATAGCGTCTCCTGCTTGAGCGGGGGGTGGGGGGGTGGGGTTGGATTAGATGACCTATAAGGTCCCTTCCAATTCTGTTAATCTGTTAAAAACCTCTGTAGAAGTCATATGGTAAACAAACAAACAAACAAACATCCTTAGATTCTGGTTTGGAGACTCAGATGAAAGGATGGCACACAAAAGATACCCTCAGGTGGTTCCTTTTCAGAAGATAAGGCAAACCAATAGCTTAGTCTTCTGCTCTCCTTCGATGTCTTATTGAATAAGAGTAGCTGTTATGAATCTAAACACGGGGAACAATGGACCTACCAGGGGAGAATTCAGCTCTAAGATTTTTGCCTAGTTGATTTAGGTGGACCTAGCATTGGTTGTATCATTTATGAAACAGGTGTTTATCCTTAAAACTGTTAACGTTTCTTAGGAGGATGAGAGACAATCCACTAGTTGTTCCACCATGGATTTCTGCACAGTGTTGCAGGGAGTGAAATCTTGCCCATATTATGCAAACTTTATGAATGTGTGTGGGGATAAGGGCTTTTTTTCTGGAGAGCTGTGTTATTGTTTTGGCTCCAAATTGTTGACATTAACACAAGGCCAATTTACCAAAGTTTGACATGTTTGCACAACTGCATATAATTTAAACCAAAAAACTTGACTTTCAAATGAACTTTCCTGTTCTTTCTGCTCTTTCCCAGTTTCCCCTTCCAGATTTATAACGATTGAACCCCCAAAAAGCTCATTACTATTTTAAATCACTTGCTTGAAGAAGCTCCCAATCAGCTAGATAATGAGTGTAATTTCAAAGCTTTAGTTAAGACTTCCTAACAGGTTATATCCATCAAGAACTGATTTGACTTTCATGCCAGATGTAACACTTTGTCTAAGAAAGAGCAATCTTCAAATTAACGCCAAGGAAAAGCAATTCTACAATGCCACTATTCCCCTGTTAAGTTTATTTTAGAAAGCTTAATAAATGGAATTTAAATCATGGTGGCATCGTTTCTCTGCAGCATTGATTGATTGTAAAAATAACTCTAATAAATCCTTACCATACCTTGTAAGGAGGAACAGTCATTATGACAGACTGCAATCATATTTTGAGTTCCAAAATACAGAGGATTATTAATTATTTTAAAGTGGAGAAAAAGCCAGAGCTGTCTCATAAATTTACAACTAATTTACACTGGGAAACAGGTTAAGGTCCCTACACTGCCTGCTGTGTTGACAAAAATCTATCCAGAATGACAGAAAGAGGGGAAAAAAAGTTTTTCAGGTGTAGTGTGGAAGTTTGAGTTTCCCACTGGCTGAATGGAGACAATTTTCCCCCCATCCAAATAATATTGACAGTGTAATAGCTCTATTAGTCTATCAGTATTATTTGGATGGGAAAAAACTCAAGTACAAACAAACACACACACACACACACACACACACAAACACACACACACACACGTGCCTGAAAAGAAAAGTTTTTGATCAGTGTTTGCTCCCTGTTCTAACATTTGCCAGTGAAACTTGGACACTCATTTCACAGTCGACACAAATCTACAAGTCATGGAATGAGACAATCAATGCAAAGAGCCAAGGAAAGATACACGTGTGGCATCCAGGGGTGGGTTCTACTTACATTTACTACTGATTTGCAATGGGAGCATGCACAGATTGTCAATTATGACATCTGGGCAGGTGGGTGCAGCCTCCCGCCACTTTTACTACCAGTTCGCAAGAACCGGACAGAACCGGGAGCAACCCACCACTGGCGGCATCACAAGACAAGATGGAAAGACTTGCACATTAGAGAACAAACAAAAATACACAATGCCATCAAGAGAGTAAAAGAATGGAAATGGAAACAGGCCGGTCACAGAGTAAGAAGAACTGATGGTAGGTGGACTGAGGCAGTCATAGAATGGACCCCACTGGATCAAAATCATCCACAAAAGAGACCTAAAACAAGATGGATGGATGACATCAGCAAGTATAGCGGGCCCAACTGGCAAAAGAAAGCTCAGTCCTTCATCCTGCAGTGGATAGACAAGGGCTAAAAGGAAGAAGGAGGAGAAGGAGAAGGAGAAGGAGAAGAAAAAATAGCTCTATTACTTTATTACAGAGAAAATGTCTAGGTCTCAACTCAACAATACCCAATGTTAACTTCATCTGATGTGGTAGGAGAGTCATGCAAACTTTCCAATGAACTCAAGTCACCTGCTTAAGTAACCACGAGCCAGTTAGTCTGAAGTTTGGGAGTAAAGGAAATTTCTCCTTAGTTCTAGGTTGCTTCTCTCCTTGATTAGTTTACAAGATTTGCTTCTTGTTCTGCCTCCTCCCAAAAATAAGCCCTCCCCGAAAATATTTAAACACAGAGGTGGAAATCAGGTAAGACGGCAAGAGGAGCCCCATCTTGCTCCATGCGCCCCAAAATAATAAGACCTCCCTGAAAATAAGGCCAAGCACTTATTTTGGGGTTTAAAAAAAAATATAAGACAGGGTCTTATTTTTGGATAAACACGGTAGGTAAATGAGATTGTATCCCATTGAGATTGATGGGTCTTATTTGCAGTTGATTAAAGTTAGGATTTTGGCTTTAATTTGAAAGAGTTTCTACCTTTTTTTCTTTTTCTTTTTCTTTTTCTTTTTCTTTTTCTTTTCTTTTCTTTTCTTTTCTTTTCTTTTCTTTTTCTTTTTTGATGTGCATAGAGTTTTTGTTTCCACTGTCTTATCTTTTAGTAGGCCTACTGCTCACTTAAGAGTTTGGGTTATCATTGTTGCTCGAGGCAACAATGATTTTTTCTCATGCAAAATAGAACAAAAATAAGCAACGCTTTTCTGTTCGTAGATTGATGTCAAAGAGTGCTCCCTGTTTCTGCAACCCCGCGAAATATAATAAATTGGCTTGTTTTGAAGACTGTGGTGTTTGCTGCAAAAGATTAACTTTGTACTACCCCTCTGGATACTAAAATATACTAAAAAGCAGAGATATCACCCTGCCAACAAAAATGCGTATAGTCAAGGCTATGGTTTTCTCAGTTACACTGTATGGCTGTGAAAGTTG
Organism: Pantherophis guttatus; assembly: GCF_059756535.1. NCBI lineage: Eukaryota > Metazoa > Chordata > Lepidosauria > Squamata > Colubridae > Pantherophis > Pantherophis guttatus. Next base: position 91,961,135 of record NC_142068.1, on the reverse strand, counting down.
GACCATAAGGAAGGCTGAGCGCCAAAGAACTGAGGCCTTTGAACTCTGGTGCTGGAGAAGACTCCTGCAAGTCCCTTGGACTGCAAGGCAATCAAACCAGTCAGTCCTAGAGGAGATCAACCCTGACTGCTCTTTAGGAGGCCAGATCCTGAAGATGAAACTCAAATACTTTGGCCACCTAATGAGAAGGAAGGACTCACTGGAGAAGAGCCTAATGCTGGGAACGATTGAGGGCAAAAGAAGAAGGGGACGGAAGAGAATGATGTGGCTGGATGGTCAGTGAAGCAGTCCGTGTGAGCTTAAATTGTCTTCGGGGGATGGTAGAGGATAGGAAGGCCTGGAGGCAAGTTGTCCATGGGGTCACGATGGGTCGGACACGACTTCGCAACTAACAACAACACCCCTCTGGAAGTTGTGAATGTCTCAGTTTCTGTGATCAAAACATCATCCACCCTTTTGAATCAGAAGAAAAGCAAGAAGGACAAAGGTTAAGAACAGACGGCTCTGCTTCTCAGCCTCGCAGAAAAAGAGTGTCGCCAAAAGTAATTTAACAATCATTTTTATATGGACACATGTCAATGTTGCGTAGTTACTTCTCACTCTGGATTGACACTGTGTCCAGTTTTCTTTTTAAGAATATTTGCTCGCCTTCCGCCTATGTTAAATTCTTTGCTGGTTTTGATGACAGGTCTAAAATCTGGGAGGATTGTGTGACTCTATAGGCAAATCCTGCCAATCAATCTCCTGATGATTGTGCTTTCATATGTTAATGATGGACATTCAGGGAAAAGTGTGGCAGTGAAATCTGAGGAATTAATCTCACCCTGTTCATGACAGCGTAATTTTTCCCTCCCTTCTGTCTTAATTGGTGTAGATACAGAAATCAAGAGTACAATGGAATTGAGACTGTGCACAGAGGTTGCGTTTAAGAAAAGAAAAGGTTTTGGCATAAATCTTACAAACAGTGTATTTTTTTTTTTTACTTTAATTTTCCTTCTCTACTTTTAAACTTAGAGCAGTAGTTCTCATTTTCAGATGAAGGATAGGGACTTAAAATGGATACTAAAAGGAAGGTCATTGTTCCAATAGAAGGGAATATTTGTAGCTCAGGGTTGAACTTGTTCGCCTGATCCGCCAGTTGCAGCCCTTTCTGGATCGCGATGCCTTGCGCACAGTCACTTACGCCCTTGTCACCTCCCAACTGGACTTACTGCAATGCTCTCTACATGGGGCTCCCCTTGAAAAGCACCCGGAGGCTCCAACTGGTCCAGAATGTGGCCGCGCGGGTGGTTATGGGCGCAACTCATTGTGCCCATGTGACACCCCTCCTGCGCGAGCTGCACTGGCTCCCAGTGGTCTTCCGGGTGCGATTCAAGGTGTTGGTTACCACCTTTAAAGCGCTCCATGGCATTGGACCTGGATACCTTCGAGACCGTCTTCTGCCACCAGTAGCCTCCCACCGGCCAGTCCGCTCCCACAGAGAGGGTCTCCTCAGGGTGCCATTGACCAAATTATGTCAGCTGGCGACACCCAGGAGGAGGGCCTTCTCTGTGGGAGCCCCTGCCCTTTGGAATGAACTGCCCCCAGAAATGCATAAGATCTCCGATCTCCGTGTATTTCGCTGTGCCCTCAAAACCTTGTTGTTCCGCCAGGCCGGGCTATCAAGGTAAAGATTTAATTGGGTTTTTAAAAATGGGTTTTTAAATTTAGGGTTTAAAATTGAGCCTATCATTTAATAATTTTAATTATTTTTAAACTTTGTCTGTCTTTGTGCTTTTAATCAGGCTGTATACCGCCCTGAGTCCTTCGGGAGAAGGGCGGTATATAAATAAATAAATAAATAAATAAATAAATAAATAAATAAATAAATAAATAAATAAATAAATAAATAAATAAATAAATTGCTTAACGCATTGCAAGCCGCCCTGAGTCTCTGGAGAAGGACGGCATATAAATCAAATTAAAACAAACAAACAAACAAACAAATAAATAAATAAATAATAAAAAACTTGTAGGGTTCTTGGCACTCTCTGAGCTTGGTGGTTTTCTTGCAGAAATTTCATTACCCAATTAGGTAACATCATCAGTGCTAGAAGGGAGAGCGGTTTGTAGAGGAGGGAGGGAAGAGGAGAAGGAGGTCTGCAGTCCTTGGTGCTCTCTGAGCTTGGTGGTTTTCTTCAGCTCCGATAGGATAGTGGGGAATGGAAGGATTTACACTCCTTGCAGACAGCTGGTCATTTGAAACCTTTTAGAGGGTTGTTGAGGCCACCTGGAGGTTTATCTATGTCCTCGGGGTCACCTGAGTAGTGCAAATGAGTGTGGCGCCTTCTTGGAACTGCTGAAAGGACCGTGTTGTAGACTGGAGATAGATGATGTTGTATCCCTCAACTTGTTGAGAGAGGGCTGTTCAATTTTGACATAGACGGCCTGTCCAAAATGTGGATTTTGCTGTCTTCAAAAGAGTGGCCATTGTCTTTTAAATGGAGATGGACTGCTGAATTTTGTCCTGGTGGGTTTGTTATCTTGCATTGTGCCATGCATTTAGGATCACATGCTAGAGCCAGAAAGTTAAGTCTTGGTGTCATTGGTCCAAACCCAACGATAGCCATGGTACCATATATCATTCTCTCAAGACCAAGGTGGAAAGATCAATAAATTCATTTTTAATTGACCTTCAGAAAGTCCAGGTTTCTCTCAGATCTCCCATGTAGAATCCTGGCTTTTGAAGATTAAGCAATTTGTTTTGCTATGGACTTTATCTTGGTGGATGCCATTGAAAAACCACCTTGTTTAAAAAAATGTGGAGCTCCACAGCTGCGTGCATGTCTCTGCATGCATGGCTGCATTAGCAAAGGTATCTGAGTTTGAAGAAGGATTAGATTGCTCAACCCCTTTCCCAAACTTACTTTGCTCAACTTACTGATAAGAAACCAGGCAGTTCATTTAAATCTTCTGCAAATGCCTAGAGAGGTTTTGGAAGCAGACTGACTTAAAATTGAAAAAGAGGTCACAGGGAGGGGACACCCAGTCTGAAGACCACACTCTGAGTAAATAATCTTTTGCTACTATTCCAATCTGATGAGTTTTTTTTTTTTTTGCAGGGTTTCTTTTTAAAAAATTACAGCTTAACAGTTGAAGGAACCTTGTAGGTCATCTAGTCCAACCCCCCACCCAAGCAGGAGACCCTACACCATTTCTGACAGATGGCAATCCAGTCTCTTCTTGAAAGCTTCCACTGATGAAGCTCCCACAACTTCTGAAGGCAACTTCTGTTCCATGGGTTGATTGTTCTCATGGTCAGAAAATTTATCTTTATTTCTAGGTTGAATCTCTCCTCGATCGGATTCCATCCATTATTCCTTGTCCTGCTTTCAGGTGCTTTGGAAAATAGGTTGACCCCCTCCTCTCTGTGGCAGCCCCTCAAGTATTGGAAGACTGCTATCATGTCTCCCCTGGTCCTTCTCTTCTCTAGACTAGTCATACCCAATTCCTGCAACCGTTCATTGTATGTTTTAGCCTCCAGTCCCCTAATCCTCTTGGTTGCTCTTCTCTGCACTTTTTCTAAAGTCTCGACATCTTTTTTATAGTATGTGACCAAAACTAGATGCAGTATTCTAGGTGTGGCCTTACTAAGGCTTTATAGAGTGGTATTAGTACTTTACTTGATCTTGATTGTATCCCTCTGTTAATGCCACTTAGGATTTGTGTTTCAAACACAACGTAACCACCATGCTAAGTTTTCTGAGTTTTAACCTTGGCTTGGGAGAATGCAGACCTTTTGGGAGTTCACTCTCGTATACAAACCAAGGCATTGATTAACTCAGTGCGCAGGTAATGCTTGTTGTTTGAACACAGCACACATATATAGTGGCACATATATAAAACAGTTCTGGGAGAAAGCTGTTAGGGCTAACCTAATAATACAGCGGCCTTGTCGCCAATTAGCAAGATCTAGGAATCCAAAGCTTATTTCAAAATGGGGAAGGCAATTGATCCTGTCCTACTTTACTTTACTAGCACCATCAGATCTATTAAGAGCGTCTTAATTAATGAGTGTAAGGCAACTAACAGAAGTATTTTCATCTTTGGGCAAGAGACGATGGGTAGATGATTTTCTGATTCTTGTTCTGATTCGCTTTTCCCTTTTCCTCTCTTTCTTTTAAAGCATAGCAATGAAAGTATGAAGCGGGCAAGAGATGATGGATGGATGATTCCTCTTTTTTTGTTGCTATTCTGAGTTGCTTTTCCCTCTCTATTCTCCCCAACCCCCCCCCCGCACTCGTTTTTTAGGCAGGTGACATTATTAGAAGTTAGACAGGAAAGAAAGAAAAAGCTTCTTAATAAAGGGCGACAGGATTAAAAGCTAGAATAAGGGATAGAAATAATGGGAATATTAATGTACACGTTTTTATTTGATAAAATGAAATTAATTTTATTTTATTTTATTTATTTTAATTTGATTTATATGCCGCCCTTCTCCGGAGACTCAGCGCGGCTTAGAATGTGCTCAGCAATAGCCTTCATACTTTTGTATATTTATACAAAGTCAGCTAATTGCCCCCACAAACTGGGTCCTCAATTTACCTACCTTAGAAAGGATGGAAGGCTGAGTCAACCTTGAGCCTGGCGAGATTCGAACTTGCAGTAATTGCAGGCAGCTGAATGTTAATAACAGGCTATTAGTCTGCTGCGCCACCAGGCTCCTTCAATTAATAATGAGAAATAAGGTGGAATAATTGAACAACGATAGACTATAACCTAATATAGATGTTTATTGTTATTAGAAATGCATAAGTTGATTGAATGTAATAATAATGTTTAATCTGATCAGTTTCATTTGTATTGGAATCAGTGGTGGCTTGCCCCCGGTTTGGACCAGTTCACAAGAACCGGTAATAAAACCGGCGGGAGGCCCCACCCACTGCCCCGGATGTCATCATCAGCAATCTGCGCATGTGTAGAAGCAAGCCACACACGTGATCCCATTGCGAACCTGTGGTAAAGGTAAACAGAACCCACCCCTGATTGGAATGTATGGCGCCCAGGTGCCACACTGTTCACACATTGATTTGACATTTTTTATAAAAAAATAAATAAAAAACTTGTAAAAAAAAGAAGGAAGTATTTTCAGCTAGTCAAAAAAAAAAAAAAAAGTCAAGATGGCATAAACATCTTTTGTGAGGAAAGTTCCACCCTTTTTGCCCTGGGCATCATGACACCCATCTGTGAGCAGATAGTTTTAAAACCCAAAATTAGGGCTCTGCAAGTCTTGAACCGTACACCTCAATTCTGCTAAGGGTTCAAGGAAAGTTCCCCTTTGAAGCAGCTTTGGGTAAAGATGGAATTTCCTTCTTTCTAAGATCAAAGAGAAGCAGCTTCCTCTGTCACCTAGCAAAGCCAAGTAGGGTCTTATACTCAACCTCCTCCAGCTTTTTCAAGGACTGAAGAATAACAACAGAAAAATAGAGTTGGAAGGGACTTTGGAGACCTTCTAGTCCAACCCCCTGCTCAAACAGGAGACCCTTCCTTCATCCTCCCTCCTCCTCCTCCTAATAACCGAGTTGGAAGGGACCTTGGAGGTCTTCTACTCCCAACCCCTGTTCAAGCAGGAGACCCTATACCGTTCCAGACAACTGGATATCCAGTCTCTTCTTAAAAGCCTCTAGTGATGGAGCACCCACAACTTCTGGGAGTTGAAGTCCACACATCTTACAGTGGCTGTGGTTGAGAAACACTGATCTAGAGTGGCAAGCTGGTTGATTTTTCTCACTGTTAGGAAGTTTCTCCTTAGTTCTTGGTTGCTTCTCTCCTTGATTAGTTTCCATCCATTGCTTCTTGGCTTGCCTTCAGGTGATTTGGAGAATAGCTTGACCCAGGGGTGAAATCCAGCAGGTTCTGACAGGTTAGTCAGAACTTGTCAGGGTGCTAATTAATCCCATTCTGCTTTTGGGTAATCGCACCTTGATTTAGAGACGTGGATCGAGACTTTTCCTGGAAGCATACTTTTGCAAGAAAATAAACCCCGAAGATATTTTTTTCTAAGAAAAACTCATTTATTTGTTATAAAGAAAATAAAACATCTCACTATCTAAATAGTTACATTTTGGCAACGTTCCTGCTGGCCACCCCTTTGCGGCCGGACCTCTTGGCAGGAGAACAAAGAAAGTTAGAAAGTGAAGGAATGCGGACATGCGTAGTGGATCAGAGATAAGGACTTGGCAAGCTACGGAAAATCTTAAAGTCCAAAAATATGAACTCATCTGGTAAATACAAAAATGCAGTGACAGAACTGGTAGTGGAAATTTTGAGTAGTTCAGAGAACCGGCAAATACCACCTCAGGCTAGTCCCAGAGTGGGGTGGGAATGGAGTTTTTGCAATATCCTTCCCCCAGGAGTGGGGAGGGAATGGAGATTTTGCAGTATCCTTTCCCTGGAGTGGGGTGGGAATGGAGATTTTGCAGTATCCTTCCTCTGCCACGCCCAACAAGCCATGCCCACAGAATCGGTAGTAAAAAAAATTGGATTTCACTACTGGCTTGACCCCCTCCTCTTTGTGGCAGCCCCCCAAGTATTGGAAAACTGCTATTGTGTCATCCCTAGTCCTTCTTTTCATTAGATTAGGCGTACACAATTTCTGCAAACATTCTTTGTATGTTTTAGCATTGTTGTTGTTATTATTATTATTTCTATTTCTATTTGTAGGTCTTTGTAACTGGAGAAGATAACAAAACACAAAGACCTACAAATAGAAATAGAACGACTATGGCAAAAGGAAGCAAGGGTAGTACCAATAGTAATAGGCACCTTGCATGCAATCCCAAAACAACTGGAGCACCACTTGAACACCATTGGCATTGACAAATTTTCCATCAGTCAATTGCAGAAGGCAGCTTTACTTGGAACAGCTTCCATCCTGCGACAATATTTGTAACACCGTCAAACATCCATATCTACCTATCACAGGTCCTTGGTAAGGACTCGATAGGTAGAAAAAAAAATGCCAAACTCAGTCTGAACAACTGGCTATGCAAATAATAATAATAACAACAACAACAATAGTGAAGATCTTGTGGGACTTTAGAATACAGACAGATCGTCCTTTGGAAGATAACCCGCCACATATCACAGCTGTTGAGGGCCAAAGCGTACAGTTTATTGATATCACTGTATGAGGAGATGCCAGAGTCGAAGAAAAAGAACTAGAAAAAAATAACGAAATATTGTGACCTGGCCATCGAAGCTACGCAGTTATGGATGAAACATGTAACAGTGATACCCATTGTCATCAGGGCACTTGATACCATGTTCAAGAATTTTATAAGATACATCAACAAATTGCAGCTTCCTGCAATAGCACCAGCGGAACTGCAAAAACCTGCATTACTCGGAACATCATATATTTTAAGAAGATACTTGGTTGATACCTAGGACGCTGGCAGCAACCCGTATCAACCATTAGCACCAGCCAATGGTATTTTTGATGCATTTCAGTTGACTGAGTTTCATGTTTAATGAATAAAGATAACAACAACAACAACAACAACAACAACAACAACAACAACAACAATAATAGCAAGATCTCCATGGTGTCTCCTTACAGTTATCTACCCCTCGTCAAAGCCAGAAGATGTTTCTACATCATTTTTGCCCAAAAGGCACTTCTGGCTTTTGCTTGTGATGAAGGAAGCAAAGAGGAGAAGGGAGCACTCAGGAAGATGGCTAAAAAGGAGGAATTCTTTGCACAGGCCTTCCGTTGCAGGCAAGTGCAATGTGCTTGCACAGCTCTCTTGCAGATGATCACAGTGCTGAAGGCAAAGCACAATCTGCTGCAATTTTCTTTCTTTCTTTTTTCTTTTCATAAAAAAGAGGGGAATGAAAATTACAGCAGATGGTGCCTTGCCTTCGGCACCATAAGGATCTGAAGGAACAGCCCTCCGTGCTCAGAACCCACAGCATTCTGACATGCAAAAATCTGAATTTCCATTTGTGATGGAAGCGACTCCAAAGCCACCAGGAACCAGAATCACAGTTTTGAACTCTGGTGCTGGAGAAGACTCCTGCGAGTCCCTTGGACTGCAAGGCGATCAAACCGGTCAGTCCTAGAGGAGATCAACCCTGACTGCTCTTTAGAAGGCCAGATCCTGAAGAGGAAACTCAAATACTTTGGCCACCTTAATGAGAAGAAAGGACTCCCTGGAGAAGAGCCTAATGATGGGAACGATTGAGGGCAAAAGAAGGGGACAGCAGAGAATGAGGTGGCTGGATGGAGTCACTGAAGCAGTCGGCGTGAGCTTAAATGGACTCCAGAGGATGGTAGAGGACAGGAAGGCCTGGAGGAACATTGTCCATGGAGTCATGATGGGTTGGACACAACTTTGCAACTAACAACAACAACCAGAATCCCATAAATTATAGAGCCAGTTCAGCTCTTAGCTTCCTGCTCCACACTTTAGCAGTTGAAAGTATGCCTCTTAAGAAGAGTGACAGGCCATCAGAAATATTTGTGCATGTTTCATCCTGAACAGGACATAGAACATTAGAACAACAGCACGGGAAGGGATCCTTAGAGGTCTTCTAGTCCAACCTCCTGCTCGAGCAGGAGACTTTATACCATTCTGGAAAAATTGTTATCCAATCCTGGGGGAAAAAAGTTCCTTTCTTGAATGGCTTACAAGCTCAAAAGGAAGAAAACAAGTGGAAATAAGAAATCTTTCGAATACAGTTCATCTGTCTGGAACCCACACTGCATATTGGATATTAATACAATTGAGCGAGTCCAGAGATAGTTCACGAGAAAAGTCCTCCACTCCTCTGCTCACCACAGAATACCTTAGGCCACCAGGCTTGAAATTTTGGGCTTGGACAACCTACAACTACGCCGCCTTCAGTCTGACCTAAGCATAGTACACAAAATTATCTGCTACAATGTCCTACCTGTCCATGACTACTTCAGCTTCAACCACAACAATACACAAGCACATGGTAGATCCTAACTTCAAACGACTTCAGCAACAGAGTGGTCAACGCCTGGAATGCACTCTGTGGTTTCTTCCCCAAACCCCCAAAACTTTAACCTTAGTCTGTCTACTGTTGACCTCACCCCATTCCTAAGAGGTCTGTAAGGGGGCGTGCATAAGCGCACCAACATGCCTACCGTCTCCATTTATTGGTACCCATTTCTTGTATTCATAATCATGTTTATACTTATATCTGGTATCTTAGACATGATAAATAAATAAATAAATAAATAAATAAATAAATAAATAAATAAATAAATAAATAAATAAATAAATAAATAAATATAACATTGACATTTTGACATCTCCTTGTCAAAATGGCAGCTGGAACTTCTCCACCGACAATCATCTGCTTCTTATCCCAACTCACCTCCAAAACTAGACGGAGGGACTTTCTGGGATGCTGAGAATCGGGCTGAGGAAGAACCCAAAGGGTGTGCTGCCTTCTTCCAAGACTTTTTTTTTTTAAAAAATCAGTCACAAGTTCACATGTAGAGTTTAAAAGCTACTGGCTGGGTGTCTTTTCAAAGACAAGAGTCCTGTTTATTTGCCACGAGACTCTACTTTGGAGATTTCCTTAGTTGTCAAGGAACTGGAGGTCCGGGGTGGAAGGAAGGGGTTCAGAGTTCACCCAGCTTTTCATTTAGGAGACAGTTTTGAGGGACGGAAGGCTGACTTGTAGTAGTATTTAAAGCAAAGATAGCAAATGAAAGTTGCTCGCTTTAAGTTTGTGCTTACACAAAGCTTCTTTGTGGTTTTTTTAGGCCTGTCAGACTTGTCAGGCGTGGTAAGAAAAAGTATATTGTTTCCAACACTTGGATTCCTTTCCTTCTGACATCTGCCAGTCTCTAAAGATGATAAATTCCTGCCTCATTAGCCAGGGGTGTGGGATTACAGCCTGACAACACATTAATCACCAGCTTTGGTGGCAGCCTGACTAGCAATAGGCATTGTTAACAAAACTTTTCTAATATGTCACTCTTCTCTATGACAGCCTGTAATCAATCATCGTGATTGACAGCGCTGATAGATTACACTATTTATACTTTTCGTAATGAAAGATAGCGTTTCCACCTACTGTCATTTTGAGGCTAGCGGTGGCAGGATCCGCTGAATAGAAACAAACACAACAGCTTAGTCCTCCCGTTTTCGGGCGTTTGGGAAGTTAAAAGTGAAGGCTGCTTTGAAGGTGGCTTTGTGTCAAGGTTCAGAAGACAGCTATTGTGAGGGAACCTGGTTAAAGCTGCCGGCTGTTTTCAGCAACGGCGGCTTTGAAAACACAGTCTTGCCTTGCTGGTAACCGTCTAGCTTGCTCCCAGGTCAAGTTCTGGCAAGTACTCAAGCATTATCCTGTCTCTCTAACCCTGCCTACCAGGAGGAGATGGAGCCAGAGTTTTAGCTTGTCTTCTCCTTTCTGTGGTTGAAAAGACCCCTTTCTCTGTCTTCCACACACTTCCATTCCCCAGCAACGGAAAGGAAACGAGGAAACCAGTTAAGAATTAAACAGGCCAGAATAAAAGATAAAGAGGTGTCGATGTATTTCAAGACATGGGGTAAATTTTACAATTGGTTAGAAAAGAAATATGAATAAAGGTTTGGCGATAAAATAGATAGGGAAAAGATGGAAAAAATAGAAGAATAGAAACCCAGATGATGCCTAGGTAAAAGGAAAAAGGGGAAGGGGGGGGTAAAAGGGAAAAAGTGAGATTATTATAAAAATGTACACAAATGATGAAATAGATGTAATTACAAAACAAATAAGAAATTGAAATGAGAATAGATGTAAATAGAAAATTGGGGCTGCTCGAATACCGTTCTAGATTGAATTGAAAACAACGAGAGAGGGGAAGGAGTAGAGAGAGAGGAAGGGAGAAGAGAGGAGAGGGAGAGATAGAAGAAAGGGAAAAGGAGAGGAAGAAAAGGGAGGGGAAAGAGGGTCAAAAAGGGGGGAAGAAGAGAGAAGTGGGGGAAGGGAAGGGGAAGTAGGAAAGAGAAAGAGAGGAAGAATGAAGAAAGTAGGAAGAGATAGAGGAAGGAAGAGAAGGGGAGAAGAAGAAAAGGTGGCAATATAAAGAAGGATAAATGTAAAAGAGCAGCCTCGAACAACTAAAAATGAGAGTTAAAAGGTAAGATGAGTGGAAAATGATGGATAGAAGATTGTACATTTAAATGTGTTTATGAGAAATAAAAATAAAAACTTTTTTTTGGGGAAAAAAAAAGAAGTAAACAGGCCAGCATTTTGTTACTTGGAAATACAGCAGCAGATGAACCTCCTCACCTCTTGGTGGCTTTCAGAAGTGTCTGAATTTATTTGTTCGTTTGTCTGCTTGGTAGGAAACGGCAGATGACAAATATCGGCAGAAGATATTAGTAAGCTATTTCTAAAAACCCTGAAGGCAGGATAAAAAAATAAATAGGTAACCGTAGCTAGAGAATCCTGGAGAATCAGCTGAGGCGACATTCTGACAAAACTTATGTCGCTCGACCTTGTAGCTATCTGGACATCCCATAATAAATCAAGATGGTACTTGTTTTGTGGCACCCTCCTCTGTTTCAGTAATGACCATAGTTTTTAGCCATTCGGGAGAACGTAGCATTTTAGGCAGCAGAGCAACATCGCACTTCCAGGTGAGTTATTTGGGGGTAGTAGTTGTTTTTTTTTATTTAATGGAGATTTTCCTCCAGGTTTACCAAGCATCAAATGCAGAGTCTCCTTTTAGGTCTATCTGAGGCATACATTATAGCATTTATCTGTTTTCTGCATTACAATGTTGGTCAGGGAGAACTCCAAGTGCCTAAAATTCCTGAAAAAGAGCAGTGATTTTAAAACAAACACAAGACAAGACAAATACAGGCCAACAAACTGCAGATGCTTAGAACCAGGCTTATTACACCTCCTGAATTTGTGTGATTAGGTTGTCTGTCTAGCTGTTTATCGCGGAATCATTTTGAAAGCATTTTCTTTGTGTATCTTTAGCCGGGTCCACATTTCACCAATGGAACGAAGCCGTAAGGCTATTAAAATAAGTGATGCCAGTTTTTACTATAATTCGCAAGCACCATTTAAAAGATTAAAAGGTTCTACATTTAAGCAAGAAAAACACAATGCACAGGTACAGTATATGTGGTACCTTGCTCAATAGTAATAACTATGAGAGGGATCTTGGGGTCCTAGTGGACAACCATTTAAGTAAGAGCCAGCTGTGTGCAGCAGCTGCCAAAAAAGCCAACACAGTTCTAGGCTGCATCAACAGAGGGATAGAATGAAGATCACATGAAGGGTTAATACCACTTTATAATGCCTTGGTAAAGCCACACTTGGAATACTGCATTCAGTTTTGGTCACCACGATGTAAAACAGATGTTGAGACTCTAGAAAGAGTTCAGAGAAGAGCAACAAAGATGATTAGGGGACTGGAGGCTAAAACATATGAAGAACTGTTGCAGGAACTGGGTATGTCTAGTTTAATGAAAAGAAGGACTAGGGGAGACATGATAGCAGTGTTCCAATATCTCAGGGGCTGCCACAAAGAAGAGGGAGTCAAGCTATTCTCCAAAGCACCTGAGGGTAGGACAAGAAGCAATGGGTGGAAACTAATCAAGGACAGAAGCAACTTAGAACTAAGGAGAAATTTCCTGACAGTTAGAACAACTGATCAGTGGAACAACTTTCCTCCAGAAGTTGTAAATGCTCCAACACTGGAAGTTTTTAAGAAGATGTTGGATAACCATTTGTCTGAAGTGGTGTAGGGTTTCCTGCCTAAGCAGAGGGTTGGACTAGAAGACCTCCAAGGTCCCTTCCACACTTTCTTATTCTAAAAGTTAATTCTAAACTTAATTTTTCCTGATAAAACAAATAAACTGTCACTGATGAACATGTTAGTTTGATATTTGGGATGGTCTTTTTTTTTAAAAAAAGAGCACAAGCAGTTTGCAAGCTGAGCAAAATCTGGAGCGGATTCTTTGGTTGTTTGGAGGGCTTCCTTTTTACCTGTTCAGGTGTGTGTGGCTTTCATTTCAGTCAGTCTCAGAAGTGGGAGGGGGTTTGATTGTAAGGTCCTTCAAATGAAAAGCAAAACTCAACGACACCGCCCTTCCTGTGATTTCCTGGATTATTGTTTTTTTTTTAATTACTTTTGAGAAAGGATTGAAATCAAAGCCAACAGATTCCCAGAACAACCTAAGACGTTGGCTTATTTATCGGATTTCTCTATCACCCTTCTACAAGACTTAATAACAGTTTACCACAGGGCAGAATGGAAAAGAGCTGTTGCACAACATTAAAGTAAAAACTGTGATCCTCTATAAAAGTAAAACAGCCAGCTGAAAAACAGGACAATCTTTTCCATCCAAGTCAACCTCTTCATGTCACAAACATGATGAGTGGGTGACGGAGAGTGTAACAATATCCAGCCAAACTCTGTCGCTTTTGCAGCTCTGCTTGATGATTTATGTTCCCAAAGATTAATCTCTGGTTCTTGCAGAATGACCTGTCAAAACAGGTGGAAATTGACAATTCAGCAGAAACTGCCATCATCATCTCCTCCTCTTCCTCCTTCTCCTTGTCTCATTTCGCCTCCTCCTCCTTCATCTTCTCCTGCTTCCTCTTTTCCCCACCTTCCAGAGATAAGAGAGAGGAAAAGGGTGAAAAGGCATGGGTGGATCCCTGTGGACCCCTTGATCTTTCTTTGGCTTGGGAAAGAGGGATTTGGCTCCTGAAAATGCAGTCTAAATATGAGGGGGGGGGGTCCAAGATCTTCCCGCAGAAGATGCGTAGTCTTCTCAAAGAGGTTGGGAACAGTGCACAAAACATTTTACTATTATTATCCAATGTTTATGCTTCCTGGAGAGTGTGGGGGGAGAGGGGGGAGAGGTAGAGAGAGAGTGGGGAGAGGGGGAGAGAGAGAGGGAGGAAGGGAGGGGGAGAGAGAGACTGAGAGACTGAGAGAGAGACTGAAAGAGGGGAGAGAGAGGGAGGGGGAAAGAGAAGGGAGAGAGAGAGATAGACTGAGAGAGAGGGGGAGGGAGGAGGGGAGAGAGGGGAGAGAGGGAGGGAGGGGAGAGAGGAAGAGACTGGGAGAGGGAGGAGAGAGGAGAGAGAGAGGGAGGGAAAGGAGGAGAGAGAGATAGACTGAGAGAGAGAGGGAGAGGGGAGGGGAGGGAGGGAGAGAGAGGGAGAGTGGGAAGAGCATTGTATGTGTTTGACTAGATGGTCAAATTATTTGCTTCAGATAAGGCTGAAAGCTCTCTCTTTAGGATTAGAAAACCAGTTTTTGTGGCTGGTTTAAATCTGATGCCTCCTTGTTTAGAGTAAAATATCATTTAGAAGTTGGAGTAGTTTTTTCCCCAGAAATACCTTATATTTTTTCTTGAGATGTGGAGATAATCTCTTAGCCTTTCTACTCTATGGGAAATAATTCTTCCTCTTCCTCTTCTTCCGCTCCTCTTCCTCCTGCCTCTCCTCCTCCTCTGTTCCTTTCTACATAAACAAGGAAGAAAACACTACGAAACTACTGGAAATGGTCTTCTTTAAAGGTTTTAATAAAATTTGTCCTAAAAGTTAGCTCTCCTATGCTTCCAGAACAAAGAGTTTGATGAATAGCGACTATTCCTTGCAAAACAGGTTGCCTAGCTCATGTTTGTTTCCAACTTGTACCTCTGGCATTGCAAACTGTCAGGACTATATAATTCTTCCTGGTAAGGTGGAACAGTAAATCAGAAAAGAGGGTCTGTGTATGAATCGTTTGTCAAATGGAGGAGAGAAACACAGCAGGAAGCTCCAGGGATAAGATATATAAACCAGGGAGAAAAATTAGAAGCATTTTACCATTCCTAGAAAGCAAAATGAAGGAGCTTGTGAATTCCGGGGAGGCCTGCATAGAAGAAGAAGAAAAAAAAAAACACTGCTGTGAATTGTTATCTGGCTAAGGATGTGCAGTTTGTCAGCTGTTGGGACTAGGATGTTATAGGATGGTCTTGGATATGAACAAAGGGGCCAATAGCATCTGAGAAAAGGTTGAGTCCAAGTTGCAATGTTCAAGGCAACAGGTTCTTCATCCCTTCCAGCCTTCTTGTGATCTCAGGAAGATTAAAGGCCCTTCTAGAATAATATATTTGGGGACATACAAAGTTGGAGGAGAAAGGGACCCCAAAAAAGTCCCTTTGCCCAACTGAAATCTGGTTCTGTAGCATTGGACGAGGTTCCCAAGATCTATCTAACTTAGGGGTTAATTTTCCCAGTCACGTCTCCTGGGAAAGTCCCTGAAGAAGATATGAAATTCTTCTCTTTGTGGGACAGCCAGGTGTTTTGCTGTATCCTGCCCCTGAACAGGTTCAATTTAACCGCCATTAAAGTTGAGCTGAGTTTTAGAGAGGTTCAGTCTTAGATCCAACGTTGGCAAATCAGAAATTGGCATTTGGTATGAACATAGAAGGTTTATTGTTTCAATAAATGGGGGTCCTCAAACTATGGCCCGGGGGCCGGATATGACCCGCCAAAGCCATTAATCCAGCCCGTGCAGGACCATGAGGCTGCCCCGCCCACATCACCCCGCCTACCCGCTGGCCCCCACCTGCCTTCTGGAGGCTGGGGAGACCAAAAACGAGATATGCGGAGGTCTCTGGAGGCCAAAAATGGGCCTGGGCCTGTTTTTTGCCTCCCCAGCCTCCAGAGAGAGAGGGAGAGGGAGAAACACACACACACACAATACAGAAGTCCCTCATACACACCCAAGGCAGCCACATCCCTTCACTAACCTGCTTTCCACCCTCAGAAGCATAACAAATTAAAGTTTAATTTGTGTGTATTGTTTGGACTGCTAAATTGGCCACGCGCACCCAGTCACATGACCACCTAGCCACCCCCACCCAGCTGGTCCGACCCCCGAACAGTCTGAGCGACCGTGAATTGGCCCCGTATTTTAAAAGTTTGAGGACCCCTGCTATAAAGAGTAGAAAATAATTCTTTCTGTAAAGAGTGCAAAGCTTAAGTGGTATAATTTTTAAGGGGATGCAAAGAATGATATCATTGTCGAATTAATAACTCAGGGAAGCACCCTCATCTTGAAAACAAGGGAGACTTAATGTATTACTTTTGATTGAATGGTGGCCATGCTTATCACTGGATGAGATATAAAATAAAATAATTGTTGGAATTCATTGTTGGAATATATTTCTATGCAACAACTACAGTAGTATTCAGCCAGTAGATGGCAAGGTTTACAAGTCTGTATCTATTGTATATACTCCATGCTCTGTTGTTCTAAGCAGAGTTTCCTGTTTCCTGTTACAGTTAACCAGTTAAGCAGTAAAGCACATGGTGACTGTTCTCTTTGTTTGCTCTGTGGTGCTATATATAAACAGACTTTCTAACAATAATAATATAATCCTTCTTCCTAGGCAGAAAGGAAAATTACTTTTGCCAGGTGACAAATGTCACTTACAAACATCCCTTTATGGTACTTATAGCTTCTCTCCCTAGACTAGATAGAGCCGTATATATGTGGTTCTTTATTTCCTACTTTGGAGAAGGGAGCTGGGTTTTTTAAGTCTTGTAGATGCATAAGAGGGACGACGCGGTGGCTCAGTGGCTAAGACACTGAGCTTGTTGACCGAAAGGTCAGCAGTTCAGCAGTTTGAATCCCTAGTGCCACGTAACGGGGTGAGCTCCCGTTACTTGTCACAGCTTCTGCCAACCTAGCAGTTCGAAAGCAGGCAAAAAATGCAAGTAGAAAAACAGGAACCACCTTTGGTGGGAAGGTAACAGCGTTCCGTGAGCCTTTGGCATTGAGTCATGCCGGCCACATGACCATGGAGGCATCTTTGGGCAACGCTGTCTCTTCAGCTTTGAAACGGAGATGAGCACCGCCCCTAGAGTCAGGAACGATTAGCACATATGTGCGAGAGGAACCTTTACCTTTAGATGCATAAGAACACATTTCAGCCCTTAAAAGTTGTACATCTGCTCAGCAAACGAGAACTTTACTCCAGATAGTTGGCCAACTCAGAGGCAAGGATCATCATGATGTAATTTACATCTCTATGATGTTATCATAGCTTCATCTTCCAGGCACTTTCAGAGTTTGGAAAGTTAGATTTTGCAGTAGCAGTAGAATATTTGTATAAAGGACCATCAGTCCATGTGAGTTAATCCTCATAGAGGATTATAATACAATGCCAAACTTAAATTTAGCAGCTGCTTGTGTGCTTCTAGATTTGAGAGGGAGGAAAGAGAAAAGAAAATTTTCTACAGACACCTTTTCTTAAATCTTGCTTGCTTAAATAAGAGCTTCTAAAGAAAGAACACAAAGGACACGTTTAATAATTGTGGATAAAAATAAAAGAAACTGAATGGGAAACACAGTTTTACGAACCCCCAGTTTTGACCATACACAGATCTCTATAGTTGGTCACCCTGTCATTCTACACATGATTAATGACCCCTTTGTGTTCCTCTCTTTCCAAATATACTGTGTCTGGAATCATTAACACATGAATATGTCTTTATGCTTTCTTCTTTTTCAACTCATCATTGCCAATAATTGTTTGCCGAACACAACTTGTTTGTAAAACTAATCTCTTGCCGGGGTCTTTTTGTGTCCCTTCCACACTGGAATTTTTATCAGCATCAACCTGATGTGGCCAAAACTGTGCACCTGTAGTTAAGCATGCAATGCTCCTGATACTCAAAGGTAATGTAATGAGTGAAGGACTGGATTTAATCCAGGAAAACTCTGGTTTCAAATTCTTGCTTAGTCTTAAGCATTCACAAGAACGACTCAGGCTGTGGGTCTACTTTCTAGAATGTTTACAAAGATAAAAATGGAATGTTTTATCAACCTTTGTTGATATGCTGTGTTGATATACCTTTGTTTTGTGACTTTGACAAAAAAAAAAGTGCAGTTGGATAAGTAGCATCTATAGCAGTGGTGAAATCCTACCGGTTTATACCGGTTCGGGCGCACCGGTAATGATAAAAACTACCAGTATTTCCGATGATCAGCTGTGCCGTACGATTTAAAATTGCTAGAAAGCAGAAAATTCTGCTTTCTAGTGAATCTAAATCGCACGGCACAGTTGGTTTCCCCACTCGCTGTGCTACATACCATCCCAAGCCTCCTTTTTCCATGTGAAGTGCGTGTTTGGCACGTACTGTTTTGCATGCACTGCGCACACATGTATGCACAGTGCACATTTGGTGTGCCCTGTGCATGTGCATGCACAGCGCCCGCTTGGCACGCACCCACATGCGCAGCCAGCGAACCAGTGGTAAACCGGTTCAGGTTACACCACTGATCTATAGGAAAGGAAACTTTTTACTTTCTAGAATTTTTACAAAGATAAAATAGAATGTTATCACCTTTGTTTTGTGACTTTGACAAAAAAAAAAAGTGCACTCGGATAAGTAGCGCATATAGCAGTGATGCTAACCTTTTCCGGACCGAGTGCCCAAATGCACGCGCGCCCAAACCTCCAAAATGCAATGCCCGCGTGGCTTCCACACATGTGCAAAGCACCCCCATGCACAACCCCCCCCAACATGCATGGCAGAGACCCAAAGACCAGCTGGCCACCGGGAGGCTCGTGCGCATACAGAGTGTCAGGTTTTCAGGCCATCTTCAAATAAATTGCATCTCAAACAAAGTCTTTTTTGAAACAAACTTCCATTTTATTTAGCCCAGCAACTTTTACACTGACTCCATGCAGCCAGCACTGACGTGCTGACCCAAAAGCCCTCCTCTTCCTTCCCCCACTCCTCTGCATTCATTGGCCATCTTCCCAATCATTAACCCCTAATCTACTGCTCCAACTCAAAGAATTTCCCCCCTCCCATCCATCTCCTAGGGGACATTATCTCCAGATAAAATAAGTAGGTGAAAGGCAACCGTCCCGTTGCAGACACTTGCGTTCTCCTTCTCATGTCAGCACTAGGATAAATGCATCTTGACGTGCTGACACAGAGCTGAGCTGGGGCGACGGCTCACATGCCAACAGAGAGGGCGCTGCGTGCCACCTCTGGCATGTGTGCCATAGGTTCGCCATCACGGATCTATAGGAAAGAAAATGATCATCAAAATGTAAATAAATAGCACAAGTAAAACCCATCAAAAGGATAAAGATAAAAACTACACAGAAATGCTGGTCGTTGGGCTTATATCTTATGGGGTGCCACCACAGAGGAGGTCAGGCTTGCCTTGTCCACTTTGAATTCAGTCTTTGCCAACTCTGGAATGGTGGTTTTCACTTGGTCAGGGCTTCCGATCAAGATGCCAAGCAGGTTAAATTCTCACTGGTTAAAAATCACGCAACTTCCTTAAAGAGACATTCCCCCAAATTTCAGGATTAGAATGCGAATTCACAGTTCTTACCATTGTGGCAGCTTCGGCTCTGTTTAACCTTTCTCCAAAGGCCACGGGGGAACAGGCCAATTATGAGCTGGGGAAGGAAGTACTGTATGAAGTTCCTGATAATGGAGCACAATTTTTTTCTCTCTCTCTTTCTTTGTCTCTTTATTTCTTCTTAATTAGTCCCAGTAGGAATGATTGATTTCCCCTCCCACCAAACCTTGTAGCTAACATCTGTTGGTATTCCTGGGGTCAATTCTGCAGTGTCTTTGGCTTTGACATTTCTTGTAAGAGAGGAGGCATTTGTTCCTATTGACATTAGCTGCCTCAGAATCTCTCCGTGGTGCAGATGGCCTCTGAATAAAGACATCAAGCTAATAGGCAAGATGACAAGCTCCAATTGTCCTGGTGCATTTTGGACTGAAGTGGGCTGGGAGCAGCATCTTTCTTTCTTCTTTCTTTCTTTCTGTCTTTCTTTCTGTCTTTCTTTCTTTCTTTCTTTCTTTCTTTCTTTCTCTTTCTTTCTGTCTGTCTCTTTCTTTCTGTCTGTCTTTCTGTCTTCCTTTTTGTTTGTTTTTCTTTCTTTCTGTCTTTCTGTCTTTCTTTCTGTCTTTCTCTTTCTTTTTGTTTGTTTGTTTCTTTTTCTTTCTTTCTTTCTTTCTTTCTTTCTTTCTGTCTTTCTTTCTTTCTCTTTCTTTCTTTCTTTCTTTCTTTCTTTCTTTCTTTCTTTCTTTCTTTCTTTATTTCTGTCTTTCTCTTTCTTTTTGTTTGTTTGTTTGTTTTTCTTTCTTTCTTTCTGTCTTTCTTTCTGTCTGTCTGTCTTTCTGTCTTTCTTTCTTTCTGTCTGTCTTTCTGTCTGCCTGCCTGCCTGCCTTCCTCCCTCCCTCCCTCCCTCCCTCCCTCCCTCCCTCCCTCCCTTCCTTCCTTCCTTCCTTCCTTCCTTCCTTCCTTCCTTCCTTCCTTCCTTCCTTCCTTCCTAAGAGGGACCATATCCTGCTGCTCAAGTGCTCTGGGTCACGTTTTAGGAAAGGCCATTTTCTCCTTAATTGAGTCTGGTGAGCTCACATTTTCCATGAAGAAGTTTGCAGGTTCTTCTACAGGTTTGGCCAGAATATAAAATTGCACGTATGCATAAGTTTGTATATTGGACATCTGAATGCGACACCCAGAAAAAATACGGCATCCTTCATTTAATCCTCCAGGGAAAGATTGAAGGCAAACGAGGTCCAGGCAGAAGAAGAACATTGTGGCTTCAAAATCTAAGGGACTGGTTTGGACAAAACTTAGCAGCACTTTTTCATGCGGCTGTTGACAAAAATAGGATTGCCAACATGATCGCCAACGTCCGATGACGGACATGGCACAAGAAGAAGAAGATTGTATCTGTATACTCATGGAAGCATCATGCCCATGTGCACAGACACACAAGTAATACAAACACACATGAAGTATTAGTAGTACCACTAAGTGTGACCTTGGAGAAACCACGCTTAGAATACTAGAATACATCTAGTTTTGCTCACCACATTCCAGAAACGAAGTTGAGATTTTCGGAAAAATGCAAAGAAGAGAAACAAAGATGATTAGCAGGCTGTAGGCTAAAACATACAAAGAATGTTTGTAGGGGTGCCATAATATCAGTCTTCCAGTATCTGAGGGGTTGCCACAAAGAGGAGGGGGTCAACTTTTTTCCAAAGCACCAGAAGGCAAGGCAAGACAGAATGGATGGAAACTAATTAAGGAGAGAAACAACCTGGGACTAAGAAGAAATTTCCAGTACTATTTATGTTTTGCCTGTTATATCTTTTTGGTCTTCTCTTCTTAAAACAGGATCCTTCTCAGCCATCTATTCTTGGTGAACATTTGGGTTAGATTATTGCAATGTGTATTATATGAAGCTACCTATAATAAGTGTTGAGAAATGGCAGCTGTTAGAAAAATATACTTGCTGGGTTATTGCTATGCTACATTTATATTTTGCTAACTTTGGAATCTCTCCCCTAGTTTTTTTTTTAACTTGATGTGTTTCTAATGGACTCTCTAATGTAAACCTGCCCAGTTTAGAAATGGAATCGTTTCACGAATGAGTTGCTAGTCATCACCTTTTGAGGTTGGTTGGGTGCTTTTTAGGAATTAGCAAAATTTGTACCGTGGAATGCAATCCTCCTATTGTTTCCTCCTTAGACATTTTAGACGCCTTAAATCATTTTTTTCTTTACTATTATTATGAATTATATGAAAGACGTAGTGGATATTAATATAACGGTGGAAACAGAAGATAGGCATATTGATGTTCTATACAGCTCCTGCCTGATTGATTGATTGATGATTGATTGATTGATTGATTAACTATTGAAAGCTTGCATCTTTGGATGTAAAACTCCAACCTGTCAATTACACAATAATAAATCACAGAAATGAAAAGTTAAGTCTTCCTCAAGTTAAGGTTTCCTGGTAGCTTTATGGTCATGTCTTTGTTGTTTTATAGCATCAATCTGGAGGGGTTCTTCTCTCTCTCTCCCTCCCTCCCTCCCTCCCTCCCTCCCTCCCTCTTTCTTTCCTTCCTTCCTTCCTTCCTTCCTTCCTTCCTTCCTTCCTTCCTTCCTTCCTTCCTTCCTTCCTTCCTTCCTAAGTATTCTTCAATATATCTAAATTGTGCTTCAGGCCTTTGATTTCTTCTGCCCAAAGGACTGTCCATTTATTCTCCAAATAATTCTTTCCAGCACCCTCTTTGTTAATTCCTATCATTAGGCCAGCACTTTCATATAAAACCCGGTGATTTAGAGTGATGGAGATTCATCACTGAAGGGATAAGTGGGCTTGCTTGACTGCGGGTTGGCAAGGATCTCACCCAAGGTCCAGCCACGGCTCCACCATCTATCTACTCCCGAAGCACCAGCTGCAGCGGCTGATTGCATGTGTGTGTGAGATAATCATACTCTTGTTTCTTTTGAAGGAAGTTAAATTAAAATCACTATGATTAAGACTGATTGCTAATTACTGTTTTGCTTATAACACTAAGCTCTATGTAATGAGTGACTAAATGAGCATCTTTTTTTATTATGAGACAGTCACCTTTTTCTGATGTAACAATTGGGTTGGAATCTCTCCCTCCCTCTCTCCCCCTCTCTCTCCCTCCCTCTCTCTCTTTTCCTCCCTCCCTCCCCCTCTCTTTCCCTCCCCCTCTCTCTTTCTCTCTCTTTCTCTCTCCCTCCCTATCTTTCTGTCTCTCTCCCTCCCTCTCTCTCTCTTCCTCCCTCTCTCTCTCCCTCCCCCTCTCTCTCCCTCCCTCTCTCCCTCCTCCCTCCCTCTCTCCCTCCTCTCTCCCTCTCTCCCTCTCTCTCTTTCTCTCTCCCTCTCTCTACCTCTCCATCCCTCCCTCTCTCTTTCTCCCTTCCTTCCTCTCTCCCTCCTCCCTCTCTCTATCTCTCCATCCATCCATCCATCCATCCATCCCTCTCTCTTTCTCTCCCCTCCCTCTCTCTCCCTCTCTCCCTCTCACCTCCCTTTCTCTCCTTTTCTCCCTCCCTCCCTCCCTCCCTCCCTCCCTCTCTCACTTTCCTGGAACACATTCTCTTTTTCATGAATTATTTTTCCTTAACTCTGCAGCCACCCAATTTCTGCAACAGCCCCATTTCCATTTTCTGACATTTCACACATTATGCAAAGGTGAGCACAGATTGCAACAAAGGGAAATGTGCTCAGTAAACAATCCCAGTGAATCTGGTGTCCTCATTAGGGCAGGACTACTTACAGACCAGAGCTCAGCTTCGCTTGTAAAACCAATTAATCCCTCCCATCACACTGTTCAATTGGCACCATCTTTAGGAGTGTAGAGTGGCATCAGGTCGTAGCATCACTTGCTCCAGCCATGAAGATTTTTGCAAACTAGGAATGTGTGTGTGTGTGTGTGTGTGTGTGTGTGTGTGTGTCTGTCTGTCTGTCTGTCTGTCTGTCTGTCTGTGTGTATTTCTATCGAGACACCTGGTCTACCCCAACATGTGGGAGGGAGCATACTGCTTCCCTTTCACCTTTCAGCTCCAATCCAGGAGCCCTCAAGCAGTTGCATTCACAACAAACCATTTTTATATCAAATTTATATTTCGCTGATAAAGAAATAAAGGAAGACTAGTATAGATCTATTTCACGCTATTTAGCTCTCATCAGCTAGCCATACCCTTACTGTCCATTTTGAATACATCGTGGAAAGAGGAAACTTGAGAGTTCCAAGGTTAATACTATATGGAACAAAACTGTGACTGAATCCAGATGTTCTACTTTAGATACCACGAAGCCCCTTCCCAGGAGGTAACAAGGGAAACATGTCATGAAGAGGATGTGTAGCATCCCAGACAATCCTGCAGACCCTCCTCAAGCAACACTTATTTGCCATGTCCTGGATAGAAGGAAGTGAACTTCCAATAATCTTTTCTGCCATCCTCACCACTCTCCGCACTGCCTTCCTGTCCGAAGCAGTAATGCTTCAAACCAGACAGTAATGCAATCTGACAGGATGCTCTTGGTCGTCCCTCTATAGAAAGTGGTAAGGACAGGAGAAGGAAAATATGTTTTTCTTATGTGACAAAGAAAATGCAGATGCTGCTGTGTCTCACCATTGAGTGACCAAGCTAGCCTACTCAGATCTCAGAATAACAGTTGGAAGGGATCTTGTAGGTATTTTAGGCCAACCTCCTGCCCAAGAAGGAGACCCTACACCATTTCTGACAGATGGCAGTCTAGTCTCTTCTTGAAAACCTCCAGTGATGAAGCTCCCACAACTTCTGAGGGCAAACTGTTCCATTGGTTGATTGTTCTCACTGACAGAAAATTTCTCCTTATTTCCAGGTTGAATCTCTCCTTGATCAGTTTCCATCCATTATTCCTTGTCTGGTCTTCAGGTGCTTTGAAAAATAGCTTGACCCCCTCCTCTTTGTGGCAGCCCCTCAAATATTGGCAGACTGCTATCATGTCTCCCCTGGTCCTTCTTTTCACTAGACTAGCCATGCCCAGTTCCTGCAACCATTCATCGTATGTTTTAGTCTCCAGTCCCTTCATCATCTTTTTTTGCTTGCAATGGATGTATTACTTGGAACCCTGACACATCCCAAAGTTCACAACCCAGAATAATGGCCCTAATAACTGGAATCAAATTCTACCCAGATACTGGAAAAAGTTACTGAGTAAAAAAAAAAATAGTCTCCTCTTCACTGGAAGTGGAGGTTAGACTGCCAACCATCAGAAATGGGTCAGTCTGGATTTCTGTTTGAGAAAGGGATTGATTTGGAAGCTGAAATAACCCCTTCCAAATAGGTGCATAAATATAGCAATAACACTTATATACCGCTTCACAGTGCTTTAAAGCCTTCTCTAAGCAGTCTACAGAGTCAGACTATTTCCCCCAACAATCTGGGTCCTCATTTGACTGACCTCGGAAAGAAGGATGGAAGGCTGAGTCAACCTAGAGCGGGTGAGGATTGAACTGTTGGCAGTCAGCAGAATTAGCCTGCAATACTGCATTCTCACCACTGCGCCACCAGGACTCTTTTATGTCTGTCTTTCTCCCAGCCAGTAATAAGGAACAACCAACCATCTGTGGCTGGACATATCACAATCTTCATGATCACTAAACGAATGGTTATAGGTCAAGGACTCTTACTACCAACTCTCTCAGAGAAAGGATCTCAGAATCCATCGTTTCTCTCTTTTTTTTTAGAGTCACTATTTCTTCCGTCTTTTACTATATGCTTATGTTTCTTAATGTATGATGCTATTACGAAAGTGCTTTGAAGTTTCTTGAAAGGTGGGACATAAATAATTATGGAACATGGATGACAAGCGCTCAAATTCTACGCGCTTATTTTATCATGCAGGCACCTAATTCACAATTATTCTGGCAATGATGTCATTAGTACATATTCTGTTTCAACACTTCCTCCTTTATTAAAAATGCCGAGGTGCCGACTTTGGCAGCAATTGCTGCGTCTCTTCCTTAATTGAGCCTACGAGTGCACGGAAAGCTAACACCTTTTTCTAAAGATACATTTCCTTGCTCTACAGTACTGTCTTTTAGGTGTTACCACCGTAGAGCAAATGTTGAAATTTTGCGTGGAGATCAACCCAGCACTGTGCTTTAAAAACAGCAACAACAACAACAATAAAAAAAGACCACTCTAATATAATTCTGGGTTCGCATATGTGTTCTTGGCAGCATCAGCCGTTGACTTTGATTTGAGTTTAACGAGTCAAAAATATAGCATTGTTTGTGGATAAGGTCCAGTATATTTCAGAATTATTTTGAACAAATTTGACTATTTGCTTTATTGAAGCAATGTTTATCTTGTCAGTTTATGGGTCCATCAACTAAATTTAGTTGATTAATCATAGGCAGAGGCCAGTTTCACATAATTTTACCGCTGGGTGCATTGAAAATGTGAGCATGTGCGCGCCTTCTGTGCATGTGCACTGCCTTCCATGCATGTGCTTTGCTTGCGCATGCGACTTGCACGCATGTGCACGGCTTAGAAAACGTGGCTAAATAGGACGGCATAGCGCCAGAGCGGAGTGCTTTGAGAGAGATCTGAGTCTTGGATTTGCTTCTGATTTGTTTGGGCTTGTTAGTTGGAATCTTGACACTATCAATAATAGTAGAATTACAGAATGCACGAACAGGTTTTCTGGATGGGATGAAGGAGCCCTTTAACCAGCTGTATACCTCACAATGTATAAAAATATTTGTAGCAGAGGTGGTATTCAGCCGGTTCGGACCAGTTCACCCAAACGGTAGCAGAAATCACGGGTGGGCCTGCCCACATGCCCCGACTCTATGCCATTCTATTTAGGCAAGTTTTTGAGGCCCGGCACATGCGCAAAAGGCGTACACACAAGCAAAGTGCATGCACAGAAGACCGGGCACATGTGTGAAAGGCAGGTGCATGGGTGAACATGGGATGCACATGCGGCGAACCGGTAGTAACATAAATTGAAACCCACCGCTGATTTGTAGGCATGTCTCTTTGCATGAAAGCCCATCTCCACGAGCCCATACTGACTTTCAGGAGCATTTAATAAAAGGATTCCCACATCATAGCATCACTGAAAAAGAAGAAGGACGTACGCTGAGACCCTGACGTATCATTTCATCTTCTCTCTCTGTTATCAACTCGAGATCATGTTTTATTGCACTGAGTTGTTAGTGCATTAGCTCCTGGAAGCCGAGTTGCTGGCACAGCACGTTTGCAGAATTGACTTTAAGTTATGGGTTGTAGTTAAGTTAAGGGAACCAGTCTGTCCACAAGAACTTTAAATCTAGAAAGTGTAGCCCATATTTAGTACGGTGAGCACGTACTCTTTGGGCAGATGGGTATAAACTCAACTTGCTAACCATCTGCAAAATAATTTAAAACATCATTTTCTCATAACAGCTGCATTTACTGATGGTGCTGGAAATCTTTCTCTCTAACCTTAACACTTTAGTAGACTCCGGAGGGGCACAAACAACAGCGAATGCAATCATTTTATAAAAAGTTCTTTGTTCCTACTATAAAATAAAATTGTGCTGGCTGTAGTTTTCCCCATGTGATGATTAGATGAACATTTACATTCTTTCTGCCCTTTAAGCAATCATGTGGCAGGGTTTCTGGACAATACATTTGCACAGAAATAGTAGAAGTGCTGGCCCTGGAAATGGAAGGAGCTTCTGGATTCCTTTGAAGTTTGAGCTACTGCAGCCATCTTGGATCTGTCATGGCCTCATCGGAGCCTGGCTTGGATGGAGATGGCATGTTTGGAGAGGCCAGGAGCTAAGGAGGATGCTGTCCTGCACCCCTCAGGCAGCAGCGTGGGTGTCAGGGTTCCAAGTAACGCCCCCAATGAAAGAAAACTCTGAGGCTTGAGTTTCCTCAAAGTTACGTTTTATTAGAGATGTCATATTGGCACATCTGGGAAAACCCGAATCTGAAAGCTTCCAGGTTTTCCCCACCCAACAGAATGTCCAAGTCCCTGCCCAGCACCCACATGTCCATCACATCGCCCAATCAAAGTACTGACCCAACTGGAGATGCCTCCCAGTTCCAGTCTTCCAGGTGCAGGGCAAGATATCCTTGACTCTCTGAGAAAAGAAGGTTATTATGACTATATATCACCCTGGCTCCATACAATCCCACCCTCCCAGTTTCCCACAGTAGTAAATATGGCAGGCCTGAAGGCTCAGTGCAAAAGATGGCTTCCAGGCCTGACAGTGGGGGCAATAAGCTGACTTTGTATAAATATACAAAAGAATGAAGGCTATTGCTTAGCGCATTGTAAGCCGCCCTGAGTCTCCGGAGAAGGGCGGCATATAAATCAAATTAAAAAAAAAAAAAGATAGAATGTGACTTATCGTAATACTTATATGATATTTACATATTCATGAAGATCACAGAATCATAAGGTTGGAAGAGGTCTTCTGGTCCAACCCCTTGACCACAGCAGGAGTCCTTATACCATGCTGGACAAATGGCTGTCCAATCTTTTCTTGAAGACCTCCAGTGATGGAGCACCCACAATCCCAGGAGGAAAACTGTTCCATTGGTTAATTGTTCTCACTGTTAGGAAATTCTTCCTTATTTTATTTATTTATTTATTATTCATATTTCTATGCCGCCCACTCTCCGAGGACTCTGGGCGGCTTACACCAAAGACAGTGTACTAAATAGCATATTGCCCCCAACAATCTGGGTCCTCATTTTACCCACCTCGGAAAGATGGAAGGCTGAGTCAACCTTGAGCCAGTGAGATTTGATCTGCTGAACTAGCAGTCAGCTGAAGTAGCTGCAGTACTGCACTCTAACCACTGCACCACCTCGGCTCTTTGAGATTGTATCTCTCTCTGATCAGCTTTCACCCATCGTTTCTTGCCTGCCCTTGAATAAATTGATGTCAGAGATTAGATAGATAGATAGATAGATAGATAGATAGATAGATAGATAGATGGATGGATGGATGGATGGATGGATGGATGGATGGATGGATGGATGATAGATGATAGATAGAGATAGACACATGATAGAGAGAGAGAGAGAGAGAGAGAGAGAGAGAGAGAGAGAGAGAGATGATAGATGATTGATAGAAGATAGGTAGATAGATAGATAGATAGATAGATAGATAGATAGATAGATAGAGAGGTAGGTAGATAATAGATAGATAGATAGATAGATAGATAGATAGATAGACAGAGAGAGAGAGAGATGATAGATGATTGATAGATAATAGATAGATAGATAGATAGATAGATAGATAGATAGATAGATAGATAGATAGATAGATAGACAGAGACAGATGGACAGACAGATAGATAGATAATCAGTGTTTAGATCCTAGAAAATTAGTTTCTAATTCTGTTTTTTGTTTAGTTCCTGCATCTCTTACATCAGTTTGGAAACTCTGTTGTTAGAGGAAAGAACTGCCATATTAAAAAAAGAAAGGGAGGAAGCTTAATTAGAAACGCAATAAACTTTATTGGAAATGGGAATAATTTTGAGAGTTTTGAGTTATTAGCCACCAGTCTGGATTTGGCAAGGAACATAATGCTGTCAGGGCTGATGTAAAATCATTTTCCGATCAAGTTCAGTGTGCCTGCTGATTTCATGGATGTGTATATGTAGTTTTTAATGGCAATAATTTGAAAGTGGCTTCTTCTGTTATTTATTTATTTATTTTTAAACATTCCAAACTCCTATGGACCAGTGGTGAAATCCATTTTTGTTACTACCGGCTCTGTGGGCATGGCTTGGTGGGCATGGCAGGGGAAGGATACTGCAAAATCCCCATTCCCTCCACACTCCTGGGCGAAGGATATTGCAAAATCTCCATTCCCACCCCACTCTGTGACCAGCCAGAGATGGTATTTGCCGGTTCTCTGAACTATTCAAAATTTCCTCTCCTGGTTCTCCGAACTGCTCAAAATTTCTGCTACCGGTTCTCTAGAACCTGTGAGAACTTGCTGGATTTCACCCCTGCTATGGATGGACGTTTTTGGTAGCCTCTCACCTAAATATGGACCAGAGCCAACCAGTGGTGGGTTGCCCCCGGTTCGTACCTGTTCTATAGAACCAGTAGTAAAACCAGCGGGATGCTCCGCTCATCAACCCCGATGTCATCAGAATGCTTCTGCAGATGCGTAGAAGCTTCTGCGCGTGCGGCCCCGTTGCGAATCGGTAGTAAAGGTAAGTAGAACCCACTCCTGGAGTCAACCAAACTGAGCATGTTGAGATCAGCTAGAATTGACTATAAGGACTGACATTGAGCTGGGTTCGTTCAGAGCTTAAAAACTTTAATTTTTCAGGTTAAACGCAAGTTCTCCTGTGGGCCTTCTCCAGGTTAACCACATTGGCGCTGGTTTCCTTCTGATATAAACTGTGACAGAATTTGGTGGGTGAGCTGAATGTGCCCCACTATGTCCTCAATGTCTTCTATCCTGACATGAGTGAAAGCTTCAGTGTTTCACCCATCTATTTATGTTCTCCTAATGCTTATGCAACTGTCTTCCTGTGTCCAAAGCAGCACAAACAAAACCCACATTCAACAATCCAAGCATGAAAGCTAAAAACCAACAGTTTGAAATAGAAGGGGCTATAGCTAAACAAGAACACCTCACCCATATCCTAATTTGGAGATTGCACCTACAAACCGGTCCTTATGTTACTTCTAACCTGAAACAAGTTTGGAGTTGAGAAAATAGTTCTTTGTTTACTTGATTGTCATTGCACTTCGTACAACAAAATTAAATGCCATCTTCAGTGTACATTATACATAAAAAAATAAAACAAAAACACACATTTATTTATTTATTTATTTATTTATTTATTTATTTATTTATTTGTCAAGAACGTTTTTGGTAATAAGTAGAAGCATGGATTGGATACATAAAATAGATACAAATAGAAGAAACATTAGGACAGGGATGGTAGGCACGTTGGTGCTCTTATGCACGCCCCCTTACAGACCTCTTAGGAATGGGGTGAGGTCAACAGTAGACAGTCTTAGGTTAAAATTTGGGGGGGTTGGGAGTGCATTCCAGGCATTGACCACTCTGTTGCTGAAATTGTCTTTTCTGCAATCGAGTTTGGAGTGGTTTACCTTGAGTTTGTATCGATTGTGTGCTTGTGTATTGTTGTGGTTGAAGCTGAAGTAGTCATTGACAGGTAAGGACATCCTTCACATTCCATACAATTGAACAGTAGAATTCAATATAGTTACTGCTCTGGGATAGAAGCTGTTTTTCAGCCTATTTGTCCTTGCTTTTATTGTCCTGTACCATCTGCCAGATGGTAATAGTTCAAAAAAAGGGTGCCCAGAATGAGATGGATCCCTAAGAATGTTTTGAACTTTCTTAGGGGCAGCGGGAGCTATAAAGCTCTTCGAAGGAGGGGAGAGGGCAACCAATGATCCTTTCAACAATGACGTTAACCTTCTGGAGCACTGTCCTATCTGCCACTGGGCAATTGTCAAACCATACACAGGTGCAGTAAGTTAAGATACTCTCGATGGTGCAGCGGTAGAAGGTCACCAGCAATTTTTCATAAAGGCTTTGTGTCCTGTGATCATAAATTGTGGTCCAGGTAGTCCTTGACTTATCTTCTTAAAAGCCTCCAGTGAGGGAGCACCCACAACTTCTGAAGGCAAAAGCCATTCCACTGGTTGATTGTTCTCACTTTTAGGAAGCTTCTCCTTAGTTCTAAGTTGATACTTCATTTTCAATAGGGATTTTCCTCAGTGTAGAACAAGAGAATCTGACTAGATGAGGCTTGATAAAATTATGGGATTTGGATTTTCTCTCAGATTCCAGTGCTTTTTAGAGATTTCTTTAAAGTGAATTGGGTTAATGCAGTACGGTTTTGTATCTCAAATATAAAATTATATTAAAAAAATATTTTTCATTTATTATTATATCTAATGTGTTCAACAATGCTTTTGTGATCACATTACATTTGGGAAACCTAGAAATTACAGCTGTTGCACAGATGCCCCTTTATCTGTCTCTATTATGTTGTCTTTTATCGCCAACCTTAGCAATTTTGCCAGTTTACTAGTTATCCACAGTTTCATCTTTTCCTTTATACCCGTGCCATAGGTGGCACATGGAGCCATATCAGTGGGCACATGAGCTCAGCTCCGGCACGCATGCGTGCACCGACCAGTTGATTTTCGGGCCTTCTGGGCCCACCAGAAGTCAGGAAACACACTGTTTCCGACCTCCGGAGGGCCTCTAGGGGAGGTGGGGAAGGCTGTTTTTGCCCTCCCCAGGCTCCTAGAAAGGCTCTGGAGCCTGGGGAGAGCGAAAAATGGGCCTACTGGGCCCACCGTGCCATCGCGTGCCAAAAGCAGGGGGAGCATGGGTGGGGGCAGGGCGCATAGAATTATGGATGTGGGCACATGTGCGTGTGTCCCCACCACACTTTTGGCACGCGATGGCAAAAAGGTTAGCCATCACTGCTTTATACAGTCTGCATTGGTTGCTGTTGAATCCTTGATTTCATTAAGTTTGTAATTCATATTCTTCAGCTATATATTCTGTTTCCCGTCTATGGCTAAGCTTGTATTTCTACTATTTAACTTTGACTTAAGAATTGTTTGTTTATATCTTCAGTATTCAGGTTTACTTCTTACCACAGAAGAAGTTATGTGATTTGAAATTCCCAGATATTTGTAGCTTTCTTCCGTGGGCAAAAATTTTAACAGAATAACAAAGTTGGAAGGGACCTTGGAGGACTTCTAGTCCAAACCCTGCTCAAGAGGAGACCCTATATCCAGTGGTGGGATTCAAGTAATTTAACAACCAGTTCTCTGCCCTAATGATTTCTTCCAACAACCAGTTTGCCAAACTGCTCAGAAAGTTAACAACCCGTTCTCCTGAAGGGGTGCGAACTGGCTGAATCCCACCACTGCCTATATCATTTTTTAAAAAAATTTGATTTATATGCCGCCCTTCTCCGGAGACTCAGGGCGGCTTACAATGCGTTAAGCAATAGCCTTCATACTTTTGTATATTTTATACAAAGTCAACTTATTGCCCCCACAAACTGGGTCCTCATTTCACCTACCTTAGAAAGGATGGAAGGCTGAGTCAACCTTGAGCCTTGGAGAGATTCGAACCAGCAGAAATTGCAGGCAGCTGTGTTAATAACAGGGTGCGTAGACCACTGTACTATCAAGGCTCTTCACAACTGAATGACAATTCAGACAATTGTCATTCAGACAAATGACAATTGTCAAGCAATTGTCCAATTGCTTCTTAAAAGCCTGCAGCCTGCAGTGAGGAAGCACCCAAAACTTCTGGAGGAAAGTTGTTCCACTGGTTAATTGTTCTCACAGTCAGGAAATTCCTTCTTAGTTCTAGGTTGGTTCTCTCTTTGATTAGTTTCCATCCATTGCTTCTTGTTCTGCCCTCAGGTGCTTTGAAAACAGGTTGTCCCTGTTGTGGTCCACCAGCGGCCTGCGGAGCTGGCAGCAGAGTTGGACAGTGAGGAGGTTGGGGAGGAACATGGGCCAGTCCTGGAGTCTGGGGAAAGCTCAGACAAGGGCTCTGCATCAGAGGCAGACATGGGGCCAGGGCCATCTGGGAGTTATGTGCGGACTCCGGAGCCTCCAGAGTCAGACATCAGCGAGGCAGAGGAACAGGGGGAGCCTGTTCCCAGTGCGCGTATGCGCAGAGCTGCCAGAAGGCAAGAACAATTAAGACAAAAGGGACGACTCACGAGTAGGGCTTGGAGATGACTGGCCCCTCCCATAAAACATAAAGGAAGAACAAAGGCATGTGAGCCTTTGCAGGAAGCAATGTTGTTCGGTCTGGCCGGTTTAAATTCTGCAGCTCCGTTTTGACTCTATGTTCCGTTTGGCCTTGCAAAACCTAATTGCCAATTAGGTTTTGGCAGCGTATCATGGGAGATAAAGCTTATCAGCCTTATCCTGAAGGACTGTAGCAGACTTCTGTCGGACTCTTTACAACTATTTGTGATTCATCTGTGAATGAACAGAATGAGATTGAAAGGCTGTGAATGAACAGAATTCACAGCCGTTGAAATAAAAAGAAGGTTTTTGGGACTCATTGTGTGCTTTTTACTGTCTCAGGAAACCTAAGTCAGAACAGTCCCCCTCTTCTTTGTGGTAGCCCCTTAGATATTGGAAGACTGCTCTCATGTCACCCCCTAGTCTTTCTTTCCATTAAACCAGACATACCCAATTCCTGCAACCGTTGTTCACATGTTTTAGTTTCCAGCCCCTTAATCATCTTTGTGTCTCTTCTCTGCACTCTTTCGAGAATCACAAAATCTTTTTATAATATGCTGACCAGGGGTGGTATTCCCTTACTTTCCATACCAGTTCACAAATGTGCACGCGTGTCCACGCATGTGTCCTGCCTTCTGTGCATGCACCTTCCAGGCATGTGCCCAGACTCAAAAACATGCCTAAATAGGATGTCATAAAGCTGGGGCATGGTGGATGGGTGGGCCCACCTGCGATTTCCGCTACCGGTTCGTGTAAACCGGTCTGAACCGGCTGAATACCACCTCTGATGCTGACCAAAACTGGATGCAGTATTCTAATTTTATTAGAGGTGGTGCAGTGGTTAGAGGGCAGTACTGCAGGCTACTTCAGCTGACTGCTAGCTGTAGTTCGGCAGTTCAAATCTCACTGGCTTAAGGTTGACTCAGCCTTCCATCCTTCCGAGGTGGGTAAAACGAGGCCCCAGATTTTTGGGGGCAATATGCTGACTCTGTAAACCGCTTAGAGGGGGCTGTAAAAGCACTATGAAGCGGTATATAAGTCTAAGGGCTATTGCTATTGCTGTTTATTTTATGAGATCTCATTTTAGAAACGGATTCCCTTCATGTTGTTTGATTTTTTTCCTTTGCTTTTCGTGAGCATTGCAGTTTTGTTAAATCCAAACTCAATTTTGGTATCTTCACTATATACAGCCTTACTTTACTGTGTAAGGATTCAATTTCATGTTTTTTTTAAAACTTTCCATACAAATCATCCAGTGGAATAGCTGGGGATATTTTTTCACTTAACTTCAACTGATCATATCCAAGTTTTGTTTTGTCCAAGATATGAATAAAGGATACCATTGAGATAGTAAAAAAAAAAAAAAGCGATGGAAACAATGAGTCCCCTTGGGGGGAGGGGGGGAAATCCTCTCCAGATGTTTATGTTTCTAAAGTAGTTTTTCATAGCTTCTTTTAGAAAATTCTGGTGTTTGCATTAATGTCAAAGATTTCCAAACATGTCTACATCTAACTAGGTGCAAGAGATCAAACATGGTTTTATAACCAATCCAATTCATTTGTTTGTGATTTGAGGGCTTTGTGTGTGCGTGAGTGGTGGGTTTCAAAATTTTTATTACCGGTTCTGTGGGTGTGGCTTGGTGGGCGTGGCATGGCTTGGCTTGGCAGGCGTGGCAGGGGAAGGATACTGTAAAATCTCCATTTCCACCCCACTCCAGGGGAAGGATACTGCAAAATCAGGGCCGGATTTTCCTATAGGCTAACTAGGCTTCAGCCTAGGGCCTCAAGATCAAGAGGGGCCTACATTCAAATTGTTAGCAAAATTAAAATTACACTTTCACTATAGGTGAAGGGGCCTCATAAGTGGAATAGCCTAGGGCCTCTTTTCATCTAAATCAGGAAATCCCCATTTCCTCCCAATCAGCTGGAAGGCAGAGAATAGATGGAGGTGGGGCCAGTCAGAATTTTTACCAGTTCTCCGAACTACTCAAAATTTCTGCTACCGGATCTCCAGAACTGGTCAGAACCTGTTGAAACCCACCTCTGGTGTGTGTGTGTTGAAGTATCATTTTATCAATCGACAATTCGTTATGTCTTTCTTACGAATTTCAGCAATTATCTTTTCGTTCAGGTGGATACAATGCATTTTTGAATGGCATATGCTTCTTATGCCAGTTAGCAATTGAATATTGTTGGCAAGCAAGCAAATAATTGGCCTGTAATTGCTTGGGATTACCTCCTTGTCTCTTGCCTTTTGTTATTAAAAATATTCCACCAGTTTTCATCCACTTTTCGGCTTTCCCAATTTATAATATTTCATTAAAATGACTAGCCGGTGTTTCATGGAGAGTTATCAGATGTTGAAGACAAAAATGCATCTACTTCAGCTTTGTATTGCAGTTCTTAACCTTCTTAGCTTGTGTTTTTTTTTTAAATCATTTCTGATATGATGACTGTACGATCAATTTTGACCAAGGTAATGGTCTCCTCAATTTCTGTTATCTATTTTGCATCTTTCTTTATGCTGTTTAGAATTATTCCAGATGTCATTTCAGAATGTTAATGTTACATCTTTATCAGAACAAGCATCTATGTTAGTAATATTTCCCAGGAATGCTTTGCAAAACAAATGCTCTTTTTGTCCAAAACTTCTGATTTTTGCCCAAACTGATTTATTTCACCTTCCTATTGTTTAATTCTCTTTGAAATAGCTTGCTTTAACTGAGATTAATTGTCTTCCTGCCAAGATTAAACTGTTTCTGTAAACTTGCCTTGATTTTAATGTTTTTTTCTGTTTTCTTCAAATTGCTGATAGGGCTTTATAATTTGTTGATCTTCCTTTCCAATCAAATTTTCCATTTTGGTGATTGATTTCGCTTGTTTTCGTTGTATAGCATTGTATCCCCGCTCTGATGTTATCGCTGCTAGTGTGCCATAATCTAGTTGATTAGTTTCAGCCTTGTTTAAGTATTCTCTAGGATCACATCGATGTCTTTCAGACTGTTTCAGAGTTTTTTCTACTTTTCCAATGATTAAAAAAACCTTTCTGTGGTTTGATTTTGTTTCCCCATGTATCCAGTAACGCTCAATTTTAGATCCATCTATCTGTCAGAGAGCTGAAGTTCATCAGTATTCTGTTCTCAGAAGCTAATAACATTTGATGTTGGTCTTAAAAACTTTCATTCATTTCATGTTCTTCAGGCTCGTTTGCGTTGTTATTAACCCAACAAGCTTTATCAGTAGTTCTCTTTCCCCGCCACCTTCGGTTTTTTTTCAATTCAATATCCATAAAAGCTTTTGTTCTAACTCCAAATATTTCTTGATCCATTCATTCCTATCCATTAGATTCTGACTTTGGATATCTACATTTTCAAATATCAAATAGGGGTAAACCTCGACTTGCAACAGTTCAATTAGTCCGTTTGAGGTTACAATGGCACTGAAAAACTTATGACCAATTTTCACTCTTATGACTGTTGCAACATCCCCATGGTCACGTGATTTTATGACAAACTAGCTGATAACACGGTGTTGCCCGTGTATTTATTTATCCCACTCCTGTATTAGACAGGAAGGGCAACTTCACCCTGAGCCCTGATTTTGGTGAGAATTAAATTAGTTAAAAATATTTTCCCTGTGCCCAGTGGTGGGATTCAAATAATTTAACAACCGGTTCTCTGCCCTAATGATTTCTTCCAACAACCAGTTCACCAAACTGCTCAGAAAGTTAACAACCGGTTCTCCCGAAGTGGTGCGAACTGGCTGAATCCCACCACTGCCTGTGTCCCCAGAAGCGTCAAATAAAATAATACCACCTTGTTGTTTTGCTAGCTGATCCATGATCGTTTGGTATGCTTTTTTCTGATCTTGATTTGATGGTGATATGTGTACTAAGCTGTTCGACATTGTAGTTCTTTTCTCGTATGTGATCTGCATGAAGTATGTCGTGTCGGTCTTGTAGTGGTGCAGGCAGGCCGAGTTGCAGTAATCTTTTGTTGATCATGGCCATACATTTGTTCTCAAGAATAATCAAAGCCTTGTTGAAAATGTCCGGACCAAACGTAATTTCTAAAGTTGGACTTTCCCCCTTACCAGAGGGAGCCCCCTTGTGGAGTACTGTGAAGCCTTTACCTTGGCAACTCCGCTGTGCTGCACAGTAGAAGCCATTTTAAGGCAGTTCTGTAGGAGCCATTTTAAGGCACAACAGGCTGTATCTTAACAGAACACACACCCTGAGGGGTGTTAGGGGTGTCTTACCCACACAGTATTTTTTTTTCCAGAGAGTAAATCATCTGTGTACCAAGTTTGGTTGAAATTGCTCGAGGCATTCCAGAGTTATGCTGGAACATACACACACACACAAACACACACAGAGCCATTTATATATAGATAGATTTTCACTCTTATGATTGTTGCAACATCCCCAAGGTCACGTGATTTACATTCTGATGCTTAATAACTCATTCACATTTATGACAGTCACAATGTCCTGGGGGGGGGGGTGTCATGTGATCTCCTTTTGCGACCTTCTGACAAGCAACGTCAATGGGGAAACCAGATTCACTTAACAACTATGTTACTAATTTAAGAACTGCAGTGATTTGCTTAACAAATGAGCCACGGTGGCACAGTGGTTAGAATGCAGTACTGCAAGCTGCTTCTGCTGACTGCTGGCTGCCAGGAGTTCAGCTGTTCAAATCTCACCAGCTCAAGGTTGACTCAGCCTTCCATCTTTCTGAGATTGGTAAAGTGAGGACCCAGATTGTTGGGGACAATATGCTGACACTGTAAACCACAGTCTTGATACTATTGTTCTGTTGATGCCATTGAGGATTGCCTTGGCTTTTTTCTCAGAGCTGCTACTATTGAGCCACATACTGTCTATTCCCGTGATGACGAATCTATGGCACACATGCCAGAGGTGGCACGCAGCGCCCTCTCTGTGGGCACATGAGCTGTCGCCCCAGTTCACCTCTGCCGCGCATGTGTGAGCACCTCCTGCCAGCCAGCTGGTCTTTGGGTCTCTGCTGTGCATGCACGGGGGGGCACGTGCGCATGCGCAGGGTGTGAGGTGCAAGTGGAGGCCGCATGGGTATGTGGGGGGAGGTGGGGATGCATCCGGGGGTGCACACGCATGCGCGGGGGTGGGTTCCATGCACTGGAGCCGCACGTGCATTGCATTTTTGGGGTTCGGGTGCACCTATGCACATTTTCGCATGTGTGTGCTTGCATTTTGGGCACTTGGTCCAGAAAAGGTTAGCCATCACTAGTCTATTCTATACCTGTGCTTTTGGGTTTTCCTGCTTAAGTAACATGCTACTAGTAATGTGACTCTCAAATGCTTCAAAAGAGGTTAAGTTCCACCTTTAGTCAAGCCGTAAAAGAATTTACTTTTGTATCATTTGCCTTGATGTGAGTTTTAAAATATTTTTTGCTCTTGGGCATGATTTCACAATATTTTTTATTTTTTATTTTTTTTAAGTCGATCCCTTTTCAGGTAATAAGCACTTCCCAATTTGTATATTGTGGTCAATGCTCTGGGACGAGTAAGTGATCCATAAATATTTTAATGAATAATGTTATTTAAGTAAATAAAGGAGAAAACCATGATGAAAAAAAAGAGAAAGAACTGAAGGAATATCTGTGGAAAGATTCCTGATTTTCCCCTGAAGTGTTATGTTGGGTGTAGGATTAAGAAATAGGGAAAGTGATTATACTAATTACATATATGTGCAAATGTGTTGGGAGACGTCTTGGGAGCCAGAGTTTTGAAATATTTCACACCAGGGAGAGATAATTCCATTTATTTTAAGGGCAAGAATGTAGTTACCTTTGGAATTTATACCGATCCTTTCCCTTCTCCCCAAAAAACTCTCTTTCATAAAAAATGGCTCCTGGGTGAAGTGAGAAGAAAATCCATTGGAACCACACTTGAAAATTAAGGAGCTACAATTCTGTACGTCTAAAAGAATTCTAGCTTTTCAATTTTTTTCTCATGTTTTTCATCAACATATCCTCAGTGTTCTTATTCAAATATTCTCTGGTTTAATAAAAAAAAAAATAGCAATGAGAACTGTGGCTGTAGTAGGACTTTTACCTTAATTGGGTTAGTTAACCTGTGGTGCCTTCCTTCCTTCCTTCCTTCCTTCCTTCCTTCCTTCCTTCCTTCCTTCCTTCCTTCCTTCCTTCCTTCCTTCCTTCCTTCCTTCCTTCTCTTCCTCCCTCCCTCCCCTCCTTTCCTCCTCCTTCTTCATAATTCCCCTCCCTCCCTCCCTCTCTCCCCTCCCCCCTTCTCTCTTCTCAGCCTATTTCCTATTATTCTCCTTTCCTTCCTCTACCTGGACTTCTCCTTCCTTAATTTTAGAATTCTTGGTCTGGAAAAACTCCCCTTTTTTGCCATGCTAGGGAGTGAAGATTTTGACAGCTTTTTTCCCCCTTAGAAGCTGATGTGTTTGTGAATATTTTGTGCCGCCAACCAGCTCAGCATTCCGTAGGAGAATTTTTCACCGTGCAAAGCACAAGACCATATATATATATATATTCGATAATTGGGGGCGTTTTGTCTTGACTGCTTCCTCACGAACGGAGGGAAGATCTTTTCAAACACAGGATGTTCAAGTTTATACCGTTGGTGTAATGCTCAAAATTGCACCCTTGAATATAGTTTGCAAAGGCACCATGGTTACAGAAAGAGAGATTCTGAATAGATGGCAACATCCCTGCCTCACGGTAGGGCTACAATTTGTGTTGAAACCTG
The DNA here is from genome assembly GCF_059756535.1 of Pantherophis guttatus. Taxonomy (NCBI): domain Eukaryota; kingdom Metazoa; phylum Chordata; class Lepidosauria; order Squamata; family Colubridae; genus Pantherophis; species Pantherophis guttatus. The sequence continues at coordinate 91,921,255 of NC_142068.1, read as the reverse complement.
TTTCCAAATACTTTGGAGATTGCCGTGAAAGCAGCCAAGATGTTTAAACCAAGCTGGAGAAGATGATACGTGCCATAAAGTTCTTTATAATTCTACATTCTCAGTCTGCTTGGTTGAAACCTGATTCATTCATTGAATCAGATAATTCATTCATTCATCAGATAATTTCTTGAGAGCCTTTGATATGAAGCTTCAGCAAAACAGAAACTCAGTTCCTCACTTCCTTTGGCATTCCTGGGTGGTCTCCCTCGACCCTCCTGATAGGTTTAATTTATTTATTATTATTATTAATAATAATTGTAATTGGAGCCCTTGGAGCAATACCCAAAGGGCTACCCCGCTATTTAAAAATTCTAAATTTACCGGACTTGAACATTTTGACTCTACAAAAACCCACCTTACTCGGAACAGCTTACATCCTCCGACGATACCTTAACAGTTCCTAGGTCCTTGGTTAGGACTCGAGCTGCTGAGCTATTAACCAGCCTCAAAGGCTGTGAATCTGACTAAAGATTAACTAATAATAATAATAATAATAATAATAATAATAATAATAATAATAATACAGAGGAAAAATAGGAGGAGGGAGGAGGCGCACTGCAATTTCAACAAGCCAGCTCCAGTTCCTCACAAGCAAAGAGTATTGATGGATGCTAAAGGTAATTTAAAACACAAACGCTTTCCAAATTGTTTTAAAAAGGAGAAAAAGTTAAGTACAGATCAGCTGCTGGGTTCTTGCCAACAAATTGAATTTCTCCCTCTTTTTTTTTTTTTTTTTAAGCTGACGTGATGCACCTACTGGGCTCACATCAATTACCTTTTGACACATGGAAGATGATTGATGAGCTGCCTCAGGCGCTGGAGTCTACTTTGTCAACTACTCATAATTTATACATCTTATCTCTCGCAGAACAAAAGCAAAGGACAGTGTCGGCATTGAAGGAGGAGAAGAAACAGAGGGAAGGCGGGGCGGGGAGCGGTTGGGTTGCCAGGATGAGGAGATAACGCCGATGACTGACTCGGCACTCCCTTCCTCCCGTGGACTTCCTTCTGCCGTGGCAGCTTGAGTTCGTGAAGGCGGTTTGGGCCCCCTTTCCCTGCTGGAAAAGAAAGCTGACTGCAGAAAACACACCGCAGCAGCTCCAGTTACATTTTAATTACACTCCTATCTGCAAGACTCTCTGGAGTGTGATGTTTGCTGTGACCTTTTGTTAATCAGCATTCTCAAGGCAGCCCTGTTAAGCACTCCTGACAGAGATTGATAATTTTATCCAGTGGGGCTCTCTTTTAAAAGCTTTCATTAGCAAACATTACGGAAATCTGATCTACCCACATACACACACACACACACACACACTGTAGAGGTGATCCATCAATTATTTGAAATATTGAAGTATCCAGGGTGGATATAGGTGAGTCTGTAATAGGAGCCAGGTTTGAGTGAGGATGAAATCTCAACTGCAGGTTGATAAGCGTAGCTAGGAGTCAAACTAAGCCTAACAAGGACAGAGTTTCTTGTCTTCACCACAGGTAACACAGGTAACATGCGGTAAATGTCATGATTCCGACCCCTTCCTTATTATCACTTCCCTTTGAAGTTTGAGGTTGTCTAAAAAAGAATTAATAGGGCATCCCGATTTCTAACAAGGAATTGGCAATGCAGACTGAATTATGCTCTCCCTCCTCTTCCGTTACTACTGCCTTCTCTCTTCCTTCTCCATCCCCTCCTTCCTCTTCTCCATTTTAATCTGGACACCGATCCGTCCAATATGGCGCCCAGGTTCTGAAGCAGGGATGAAATGCTCCTGCTTTAGACGGTAGCGATGGCGGCTGGTGGTTTGGAGAACTGGAAGCGATGGCGGTGCGAGGCTCCGCCCACCCACCCAGTCCTCTTTACTTCCTGGTTTTAACTAGGAAGTAACCTGTTTTTTACCCTCTGCGCATGCACAGAAGGGTTTGCTCATGTGCAGAGGGTCCACACATGCACGTGACATGCACGCATGTGAGCATAGCGAGCCTGCCCACACGGCGCGTGCACTTCTGAACCGGTTGGGAAGGTAAGTAGATTTCACCCCTGTTCTGAAGGTCTTCCTTTGTCTCAAATGGGATTCTGCTTTTCATGAGTGTGAGATAACAGAAATCAAGATCGATTCTTTCTTAGTGATTCTTTGCATTAAGGGTCTGAATTTTTTAAAGTTTTAGCTTCCTAATTGGTACTTCCAATTTGATTCCACCACATCTAGTAAGTACGATTTATTCTTCTTACAGTCCAAAGTGTTGGCAACTGTTTCCCTCAACGCTATCATTCAAAGGCATCATTTTTTCTTCATTCAAGTTTTCTGATCGTCCAGCTTTCACAGGCGTATGTTACAACTTGGTTGTCACTGTGACGCTTTAGATGCAATGCCAAAACAACAGAACAGAACAGAATAACAGAGTTGGAAGGGATCTTGGAGGTCTTCTGGTCCAACTGCCTGCTCAGGCAGGAAACCCTGTACCATTTCATACAAATGATTGTCCAATCTCTTCTTAAAAACTTCCAGTGTTGGAGCATTCACAACTTCTGGAGGCACATTGTTCCACTGATTAATTGTTCTAACTGTTAGGGAATTTCTCCTTAGTTCTAGCTTGCTTCTCTCCCTGATTAGTTTCCATCCATTGCTTCTTATCCTGCCTTCAGGTGCTTTGGAGAATAGGTTGACTCCGTCGTCTTTGTGGCGACCCCTGAGATATTGGCAAACTGCTATCATATCACTCCTAGTCCTTCTTTTCAATAAACTAGATATACCCAATTCCAACAACCGTTCTTAATATGTTTTAGCCTCCAGTCCCCTAATCATCTTTGTTGCTCTTCTCTGCACTCTTTCCAGAGTCTTTTTTACATCGTGGCGACCAAACCTTGTTGCAGTATTCCAAGTGTGGCCTTACCAAGGCATTATAAAGTGGTATTAACACTTCACGTGATCTTGATTCCATCCCTCTGTTTATGCAGCCTAGAGCTGTGTTGGCTTTTTTTGGTAGCTGCGGCACACTGTTGGTTCATATTTAAGTGATTGTTCACTACGACTCCAAGATCCCTCTCACAATTACTACTATTGAACCAGATACCACATATACTGTAGCTGTGCATTTTGTTTTTCTTGCCTAAATGTGGAACCTTACTTTTTTCACCATTGACTTTCATTTTGTTAGATAACTGGAGCACCACTTAAACACCGTCGGCATTGACAAAATCACCATCAGTCAATTGCAAAAGGCAGCTTTACTCAGAACAGCTTACATCCTGCGATGATACTTTTAACGCCATGAAACAGCAAGTTCTATCTATCCCAGGTTCTTGAGAAGGACCTGACTCCCCTTCTTGTCCCAGCACCTGCCTACCTAGCAGTCTGAAAGCATGCAAATGCAATCAGATAAATAGGTACCACTTTAGTGGGAAGGTAACTGCATTCTGTGTGCCTTGGCATATAGTCATGCTTACCACAGAAGTGTCTCTGGTTCCCTTTGCTAGGAAACAGAACTTAGGAACAGGTATATTTCTTGGTGCGCATACCTGAGGGGCAAAGACCTAGGTACTACTGGACAGAGGAAAACTTTAACTTTATGTTTTAAAGTAAATAATCCAAATCAGAAAGGGGAAAAAAAAAAAGGAAAATAGAACCACCACAGCTATTAATGGCTGTGTAAATAGATGTCTACACAGCCATTAATGGCTATGGTAAATAGATGTCTAAAGGGACGCAGTGGCTCTGTGGCTAAGATGCTGAGCTTGTTGATCGAAGGGTCGGCAGTTCAGCGGTTCGAATCCCTACCGCTGCATAACGGGGTGAGCTCTCGTTACTTGTCCCAGCTTCTGCCAACCTAGCAGTTCGAAAGCAGGTAAAAAATGCAAGTAGAAAAATAGGGACCACCTTTTGTGGGAAGGTAACAGCGTTCCATGTGCCTTTGGCATTTAGTCATGCCGGTCATATGACCACAGAGATGTCTTTGGACAGCGCTGGCTCTTCGGCTTTGAAACGGAGATGAGCACCACCCCCTAGAGTCAGGAACGACTAACGTATATGTGCGAGGGGAACCTTTACCTTTACCTAAATAGATGTCTGGCTATTATTTTTTTCAAGAGGATAAGTAAAGCTCCTAGTTCCTTGCCTCACACACTAAGAAATAGCACCTGTTTGGTGTAATGTTATTAAAAAGAAGGACAATTCCTCCACGTTGGAAAGAAAGAACAAACAACACGGGTGCTCCGTTTTGCATTTAGCAAGATGTTTTTTTTACCTTGGTGTTGTCTTCTCCGCAGAGCTTAATGGCAGAAGCAGCCCCTGTTTCAGATCACACGTCAACTCTTGGAATATAAATTCTCATCTTAAAAAGATGCTAATGTTAGTGTTCTGGAATTGCTTGTCACCGTGGCAGCCCTTTTTATTTTATTTTTTTAAAAAAGCTCCCCACTCCTTCCTTTACATTCCTCAATTACTCGAGGGTTGATTATAAAAGAGTTGAAACTGCCTTTTAAAAAAAATGGCTCTCCTTAGTTTATATTTTAAAGCCGTGCTTTTTTTCCCCCCTCTTTTTCTTCAGAGTACCAACCTTTTTTCTTTTCTTTTTTCTTTTTTTTTTTTTTTTTGGTTGTGGTGGTTGTTTGTTTGACAGGTTGCTTGTAGATAGAGCAGTTTTCCATAAGGAATTGAAATCATACATCAAATGTATTGTTTTATATGTAAGCCACTTGAGAACAATGAAAGCAGTTGCTGGAACCCAAATACCATTACAAATAGATTTATTGGAGTATGTTTTCTCCCACCCTTTTTTTTTCCAGAAGTTATTACTTTAATCTTAAGAATTTATGTAAGTAGGTTTGTAGCTTTTATATGCGTTATGCATTCACTTTTGAGACTTTTCAGCTATTTAGTGGCACGGTGTTTAAAACAAGTGTTATCAAGAAAATAATTTCAGCTTTAGATCATTTTTTTTTTTTTTTACATTTGCTTCTGAATGCTACATATAAAATAGCCAGATGGTAATATACAAGAGTTATGGTGAGTGTCATGGAAACTTATCTTCACAATGCCCTTTAGCTTCTCGGCGCTCATCTCAAGGTAAAAAAAACATCCAAGAAAGGAATTGAGATGCAATATCTCATTGCAGGAAAATAACTGAAAATTCTAGCTTTATGTCTAGCTAATGTCTCCTAGCTTTAAATGTTTCTAACAGAGATTGCAATGATGGAAATGGGAGAAATTAAAGTCATTCTCATGCTACGCTCTTTTTTTTTTTTTTAAAGAAAGATGTGTGATGAAGGGAAGAGAGGTAGTAATAAAAGACTGTGCTTCACTTTTGGCATGCAAAAAAAAAAAGAACAAATAATTCCATCATATGAGAAATGATATCGGGTACTTCAAAAATAATCTATATTTTCTGCTATGTACATACAGGGATAGGGTGGCTCAGTAGCTAAGACGCTGAGCTTGTCGATCGAAAGGTCGGCAGTTCAGCGGTTCGAATCCCTAGTGCTGCGTAATGGGGTGAGCTCCCGTTACTTGTCCCAGTTTCTGCCAACCAGGCAGTTCGAAAGCACATAAAAAAATGCAAGTAGAAAAATAGGGACCACCTTTGGTGGGAAGGTAACAGAATTCCATGCGCCTTTGGCGTTTAGTCATGCCGGTCACATGACCACGGAGACGTCTTCGGACAGTGCTGGCTCTTCGGCTTTGAAACAGAGATGAGCACCGCCCCCTAGAGTCAGGAATGACTAGCAGATATGTGTGAGGGGAACCTTTACCTTAACCTTATGTACATACACGCATGCACAGAGAGGGAGGGAGGGAGAGAGATCGTGTACATAGACACCCACACACAAACACACTCAGATAAAAGAGATTTCCTTTCTCACTCTTTTTGGCGGTTGTGTGTTTTCCTCAAATTCACTCAATTTCTGGTCTGCTCCCAGGAGCAATTTGAGGGTTCTGCCCAGAATCTTAGCTATTATCTAGCACTGCATTCTTCCGAACTTCTGATAAAGGAGAATATTTGTTGCTCAGGGTTGAAATGAGGGGTCCTTGGTGCTATCTGAGTTTGTTTTCTTCAAGATGTTTCATTACCCAAACTAGGTACAATTCTGATCACTGCTGATGTTACCTAGTTTTATTTTATTTATTTTATTTTATTTTTCAATTTATATACCGCCCTTCTCCCTGAGGACTCAGGGCGGTGCACAGCCAGAATTAAAAACATGAAATACAAATATTAAAAACAATTAAAATCTATATAAATTTGGCCCAAAATTTAAAAAACCACAAACCAATTAAACATTTAAAAATTTTTTAAAAATTTCTTCCTAAGCCAGCCCGGCTTGCTGGAAAAAGTGGGTTTTAAGGGCACGGCGGAAGGCACTGAGGTCTTGGATTCCCCTTATCTCTGGGGGCAGCTGATTCCAGAGGGTAGGTGCCCCCACAGAGAAGGCCCTCCCCCTGGGGGTCACCAGCCTACATTGTTTGGCTGATGGCACCCTGAGGAGGCCCTCTCTGTGGGAGCGCACGGGTCGCTGGGAGGTCGTCGGTAGCAGCAGGCGGTCTCGAAGATAGCTAGGCCCGATGCCATGGAGCGCTTTAAAGGTGATAACCAACACCTTGAAGCGCACCCGGAAGACCACCGGGAGCCAGTGCAGTTTGCGCAGGAGCAGTGTTACATGGGAGCGCCATGCTGCTCCCATCACTACCCGCGCTGCTGCGTTCTGGACCAGCTGGAGCCTCTGGGTGCCCCTCAAGGGGAGCCCCATGTAGAGAGTATTGCACTAGTTAAGGCGAGAGGTGATGAGGGTGTGAGTGACTGTGCACAGGGAATCCCGATCAAGAAAGGGCCGCAACTGGCAAATCAGGCGAACCTGATAAAAGGTCCCCCTGGTTACAGCCAGGGTTGTTGTTTGAGTAATGAAACATCTGCAATCTCTGTGGAGATTCTCAGTCATCTAGGTCATGGTTTTCCCAAAGGTGCTTTTTTCCCAAGAGGCAACTGGGCTTTCTGGTTTTTCTTTGAAGACACTTCACTTCTCATCCAAGAAGCTTCTTCATCTGCAAGAAAAGAACCAAGCTCAGAGAGCACCAAGGAGCCCTTAGCTTTGATCCTTAGATCTGTTGAAGCCATTTTCCCATCTTAGAATACACGACCCCAACTGCTCCCAGTATCACTTGGACTTCTTTGACTTTTCACTTCCTGTCCAGTTCCTCTTTCAGGTCCTGGTGTTACTCCAGCTTCTCATCCTCCTTCTTCTTGCTGTTGCTGTCACATAACACCACTATATCACCCCCATTGTCTTCTGGTCCTTGCCTATCACCATAATGTCTGATTGATTGATCATTACTTGCCCATCTACTTGGATCTGCAGGTCCCACAAGATGTGAACCCATTTGTTCTCCATGCCTTGTGTGGATTCTCCTATTTTGAAGGTATGGGATCTAGCCCATACCTTGTGCAGATATTCCTGTACACAGTGCCATCTATTGGTGTATGCTCTTCCTGTCTTCCTACTCCAGGGGTGTCAAACTCAAGGGGTGCTTAAATCTAGGCTGCAGGGCCGGCCTGGAAATAGCAAAGGACTGGCCCGCCATGCCTCTGGCAGCCAAAATGGAGCACAGGGACCCTGAGTGCTGCAGGAGGCCATCTAGGCCGAAAATGGGGTGAGGTGTGGTCATGTGTGGGGCCCCCCAAGCCCTGTTTTGGCCAGCAAGATGCTGCCGGAGGCCGTCCAAGGTGAAAACGGGGTTCAGTGCAGTTATGCATTGCCTGTCTGCACCCTGTTTTGGCCGGCAAGGTGCTGCAGGAGGCATCCGTCCCATCTCCCCCACCCACCCACCCAGCCGGCCTGCGGAGGAGAGCTACAATGCTGATCCAGCCCTTGAAAAAATCCAGTTTGACACCACTGCTCTATCACTTCTGAGGTCTCAGAAATCCAATTTTTTTTACTACCGGTTCTGTGGGCGTGGCTTGGTGGGCATGGTGTGGCTTGGTGGGCGTGGCAGGGGAAGAATACTGCAAAATCTCCATTCCCACCCCACTCCTGTGGGAAGGATATTGCAAAATCTCCATTCCCCACTCTGGGGCCAGCCAGAGGTGGTATTTGCCAGTTCTCAGAACTACTCAAAATTTCCGCTACCGGTTCTCCGAATTGCTCAAAATTTCCACTACTGGTTCTCCAGAACCTGTCAGAACCTGCTGGATTTCACCCCTGGTCTCGCTGCACAATCTGCACCTTAATTCCTGTTAGAAAAACCCTCCTTCCACGGATCTGGTGATTAAGCCTGTTCTTGTGCTGCTATGGTCAGTGCTATCTTTTGGTCCAGCCTTTTCCAATCACTCATAGGATTTCCCAAAGTCTCTCCACTCAACTCTCTGCAGATGGTACATGTGCCAGCGGGCCCCTGCAGCTTCTGGTGGCAAGCCATTCCACTGGTTAATTGTCCTCATTGTTAGGAAGTTTCTCCTGAATTCCAGATTGCTTCTCTCCTTGATTAGTTTCCATCCATTGTTTCTTGTCCTGCCCTCTGGTGCTTTGGAAAATAAGTTGACTCCCCTCTTCTTTATGGCAGCCCCTCAAATATTGGAAAACTGCTATCATGTCACTCCTAATTCTTCTTTTCACTAGAAAATCTTATTAGATTGGAATCTCTGTCTGGCAGTGCTTTCTTGTAAAGATTTTGAAATATGACAAAACGTATAAATATTAAAAGATACAAAGTTGATTTGCTTAATTTAAGCTGAAATGTTATTCCAGGAAAAGAGTAAAACACAGAAAACAAAATGCTCTTTAATTTTTTTAAAAACTGTTCCGCATATTTTACCAGTTATGTTTTACCTTCAATATTTGAAACAGATTTCCACATACTAACCATCAACTTTTTTTCAAAAAAAATGCATTTAATGACTGTCAAATAAATGGTTTGGTTAATGACAGATTTCGACGGAATACTTAAGTGCAGAAACATCATACTCACATCAAAGATCTGTGTTGTTATTATGGAGAAGGATACATGTGGTTATTGAAGCTGGACCATCAGAAAGGCTGAAGGAAGGGGGGAAATATTCCTTTGAATTCTGATGCTGGAGGAAATAGTTGACAATTCTTTGGACCACAAGAAGAACGAATGAATGACACACTGCTAAATGTAGTAAAATCAGACTGATCATTCCACACACTAAGACAAAGGCAAAAGTAATATTATTATTATTACTATTATTAAAACTACACTATTGCTATTGCTATGATATGTGATACTATACTATTGCTATTGCTATGGTGTGTGATACTATACTACATTGTACTATATACTATGCTATGCTATGCTATGCTATGCTATGCTATGCCATGCCATGCCATGCCATGCCATACCATACCATCACTAGACTAGCACTAGACTAGACTAGACTAGACTACCAGTATACTATACCAAACTACCACTATACTACCACTATACTATACTACCACTATACTATACTACCACTATATTATACTAAACCATACTATCACTATACTATACTATACTATACTATACTATACTATACTATACTATACTATACTATACTATACTAAACTACCACTATACTATACTACCACTATACTATACTATATGTCAGCACTTCAACCTGCATTTACTCTAGAGCTGACATAAGAAGGAGAAGCGACCTCGAAACTTGACACTATACTACCACTATATTATATTACCACTATACTATACTATACTACCACTATACTGTATCATACCATACCATACCATTACATGTATTTGAATATTAGTAAACCAACAGCTCTACTCTACTCTAATCTACTCTACTCTGCTCTGCTCTGCACTGCACTACACTGCACTGCACTGCACTGCACTACACTACACTACACTACACTACACTATACTGGTAGTTGTTGACTTACAACTGCAACTGAGCCACAAATTTCTATTACTAAATGAGTTTTGTTCCATCTGCCACTAATTGGAACGTCTCCCCTACTCTTTATGGCAGAAGACTTCTAAATTAGGATTGTTCTTAGGTCTCCTTGCACCAGCGGTGAACTTCAAATGGCAGGAGAAGATACTGCAAAATCCCCATTCCCTCCCCACTCCAGGGGAAGGATACTGCAAAATCCCCATTCCCACCCCACTCCTGGGGGAAGGATACTGCAAAATCCCCATTCCCACCCTACTCTGGGGCCAGCCAGAGGTGGCATTTGCCGGTTCTCCGAACTACTCAAAATTTCTGCTACCGGTTCTCCAGAACCTGTCAGAACCTGCTGGATTTCACCCCTGCCTTGCACCAACTACAGATATCAGATCTCCCCACTGATCTTCAGTAACACTGAAATCTGGAATTGTAAAAAACATTCCCAAAACTTTTTACCTGGCTTTCCTGTAAGTTCTTTATAGTTGATGTGGAGATGCCTTTCGGGTCCTTTTCTTGCTTCAATGTACAGGGCACTTCCAATCCATCATTACGAAAACCACACCTGGCCAATATGGCCCCAGGAACTAATCTCATTTCCCCAATTAAAGTTCATCAATTGATTAAATCCTTACGCAGCAAGAACACTGTTTACTGATCTTCTACTTAAAGAGTTTTCAAACACAGTAATGAAAATTTCCATCAGTAAATAAGCAAGAGGGGGGGAAATACACCCAAGAGGCTGAAATTATTGCTATTTCCCACTACAGAGAATGTTTGGTAACTTAAATATTATGATGGGCGAACGTCTTTTTTTCCCCTTTCTTTTCCCCCCCCCCCCACAAGGATGCAGAACTGCTTAGCATAAGTCCATAAAAGAAGCTGTGCTAGATCAAGTCAAAGGCTTATCTGCCGTAAATAACAGTGGCCTTCTTTTTAAACCGTTAAATAACAGAGGATTCCACTACCACTGGGATATAGACACAGATTTGAAGGAATATGGGATTGCTTCAGAGAAGAGTGAGGTAGGAATGTTACAGAAAAGATAAGGAAGTCCTGGAAAGTAGAAAGCATGAGAAAAGCTATTCAAAACAGCTCCGCCATAACTGTGGAAGATAGACAGTAGTGGCCAAAATTGTGGAATCCTTTGGGGAAAATTATATTTTCTAAAACTAGTTAATAACCGGTATTCAGCCGGTTCGTACTGGTTCATGCAAACTGGTAGTGGAGATCGTAGGTAGCCTGCGCCCCCCCCCCTCCCCGGCATAAAGACATCCTATTTAGCCACATTTTCAAGGCCAGGCGCTTGCGTGGAAGGTGCGCACAAGCAAAGCACATGCACGGAAAGCCAGGTGCATGCACAGAAGGCGTGTGCGGAGGACAAAGCAGTTGTAAAAAATATGTGAAACCCACCGCTGCTAATAACACCACTTTTTTTTTTTTTGGAATAGTACCATAAAATTATGTATCAATGGAAAGATAATTGAATCAAGAATGTAATGCAATAACTTTTAGGAAGGATTTGCTATTAGAATAGCAGTGACAGTATAAAGAAGAAAAGTGAAACAGGTAGAAAAAAATGAGATATGCAAAAATGATCACCATGTCAGTTAATCCTTAGTTGGGTAACCTTTAGCATGAATGACGGCCTTAAAACGTCTTCCCCTGGAGTGGACCAAGTCTTTTAGTTCTGCAGCTGTTATAATGTGAAACCAAGATTGAATGATTGCTGACAGCATTTTCCTTAAAAAAGTGTTATGCATGAAGTATGTTAAGGAATTCGCAGAGTAACCCTTGAGTAGCAAGGGTGTGTACATGAAAGCGATTGAGAGTAGTTACGAATAAACATGGTCAACACAGAGATACACTGAGTTGTGTTTACTTTCAAGAAATAGTAAGGCACAGTCCAATAAACAGTCCAGGTCATACACATATAAAGCAGGAGATAGCCAGAATGACAGTTCAGGGATAATCCAATAACAAAGTCTTCTTACCAGTCGTCGTAGTCATTCACAATAAAGTTCTTCTGGATTTGCAAACAGTAGCATACAGAGATATCAGAGAGGAAGAACAGCAAAGAGAACAAACCATGTTTCTAGCTCCCTCTTAAGGAGATTGGCTATAGAGCTAACCAATCAGGACACAGTATGATGCAATACTGCAGTCTTAAAGCTACATTGATGGTTTATATATTGCCAACCCAACAAGTTAGATAATAATCATTTCCTAACAAAGTACCATTATGGCAGCAGCTACAATGCAGCCTACTTGTTTGGAATTAGCACTTTATCTGCCACTGATCACCTGGAGAATATGGAAGTAGTAGCTGCAAGACATCTATGGAGCATAAGTAACCCAACCCAACCTAACTGTTTTCTGTTTAGGATAAATTATGTCTGTAAGGTGGTGCAGAGCTTTGGATTGATTTGAAATAGATGCTTTGACCAAGGGGACCAACGTGAACTCTGCATCTATCTGGATCTGTCAAGTGCTAAAGTGAAAGTCCAATTAAATTGATTTATTGGTTTTATTAAAAAAAAAAACTTTGCAGAGGAATCTTCTCAATTAATGGTTAGCATCTGCTTGGAATTAGAGAAGGATCGATGGAATTCAAAAGGCGGGGGAGGTTGGATTTTGTCCACTTGTGGCTATGTAGGGATTCTAGGCTGATCCCTCTTTTCACTCCGCCCCCAGGTTCTGCCACTCCTTCTCCTACAGGGATTCATTAAAGCAGGATCACATATACACTTATATATATTTTAGGAACTCCTTGTGTGCACTTGGTCCAACCCTGAAAGCTGGAATTTGTAGAGCTGAACAATAACAACAGAAACCAGGAGTGTGAGATATGCCACAAGTGTTTGTCATATTTTTTTGTTGAAATAATAGAAAGTCCATTATAAATAATGTCCTTGACATTTTTTTTTAAATCGGAGAAAGGTTGTTCCCATTTCAACCAAGAAGGGTCATCAGGTTTCTTATCCTCAGCCATTTGTACAGCGGCCTTCTCTGTTCTCTCAGATGTCTCTAAACGGCTCTTTAAAAATGAAAGTTTTGGCATCTGCCACAAAGGGAGCACGGAAGACAGCAGTTCCAGTTAGTCAGATTTCTTTCTTTTTCATGTCATTCTCCTAACTTCCCCCTTGCCCTCCCCCTCCCCCATTTTTGGTGGCGGTAGTGGAACTTTTGCAATAATTGCATGTTAGTTAGGAGGAACTTTCTGACAGTGAAAACAATCAATCTGTGGAACAGAAGTTGCCATCAGAAGTTTATTTATTTATTTATTGGTTCGATTTATATGCCACCCTTCTCCGGAGACTCAGGGCGGCTTACAATACATTAAGCAATAGCCTTCATACTTTTGTATATACCTGCTTAGTAGGGCTTTCAGGCCCCCCTAAGCAGTGTTCTTTTTTATACAAAGTCACCTTATTGCCCCCACAATCCAGGTCCTCATTTTACCTACCTCGGAAGGATGGAAGGCTGAGTCAACCTTCACAACCTGAGTTGAAGGAGCTTCATCCCTGGAGGCTTTCAAGAAGAGACTGGACTGCCATCTTTCAGAAATGGTGTACGGCAGGGATGGTATGTGTGCTTGTCAGGGCCGCGCTCCGAAAAAGCTGAACTTCCGGGTTCTAGTGCACATGCACGCCCGACAATCAGCTGGCTGGCGTACATGTGTTGGCCAGTTTTCGGCACTGCAGCACGCGCAAAGGGATCACGCTCTGGAACAGCCAAACCTCCGAGTTTTGGCATGCATGCGCATCTGAAAATCAACTGAGGAAAAAAGAGCCGAGGTGGCGCAGTGGTTAGAGTGCAGTACTGCAGCTACTTCAGCTGACTGCTAGTTCAGCAGATCAGCGGATCAAATCTCACTGGCTCAAGGTTGACTCAGCCTTCCATCCTTCCAAGGTAGGTAAAATGAGGACCCAGATTGTTGGGGGCAATATGCTATTTAGTATACTGTCTTTGGTGTAAGCTGCCCAGAGTCCTCGGAGAGTGGGCGGCATAGAAATATGACTAATAAAATAAATTAAAAAAAAAACTGGCCGGCACATATATGCACACCAATTTTCGGCACTGCCACACGCGTGCAGCTGATCATCATGCATAAATGCGCACCAGAAGACAAACAGGCAAGGCCGTGTGTGCCGGGCGACATGGCTTTGTGTGCCACTTTGGGCACATGTGCCATAGGTTCACCATTACAGGTGTAGGATCTCCTGCTTGGGTGGAGGGTGGGGTTGGACTAGATGACCTCCAAGGTCCCTTCCAACTCTGTCAATCTGTATCTGTATCTATATATCTGTTTTTTTTTTCACAAACCATCACACCACCTGATCACATCTGAAAAGCAATAAGGTGCTTGAGGTTATGATAATGGTCAGAATTTGGAGGAAGGGGCGGGATAAAACATACGATGAATGGATGCAGGAACTGAATATGTTTTGCTCTTAATGAAGAAAATGACCAGGGATGGCAGCAGTCTTCCAATACTTGAGGGACTGTCACAGACAGGAGAGAATCAACCTATTCTCCTAAGCACCTGAAGGCAGGACAAGAAGCAATGGATGGAAACTTATCAAGGAGAGATCCAATCTAGAAATGAAACATTTTTCTGTCAGGGACAACAATTAACCAGCGGAACAGCTTGCCACCAGAAATCTTGAGTGCTCCATCACTGAAGGTTTTTAAGAAGAGTCTGGACAGTCATTTATCTGAAATGGTAGCGTCTCCTATCTGAGCAGGGGATTAGAGTAGAAGACCCTCAACTCTTCTAACTCTTTATACTGATACTGAGGATTAAAACAAGACTTTCATGCCACCACATTACAAAAAAGATGTTGAGACTTTGGAAAAAGTGCAAAGAAGAGCAACTAAGACGATTAAAGGCCTTGAGACTAAAACGTATGAAGAACGGTTGGCAGGAGTTAGGTTTGGCCAGTCTAGAGAAAAGAAGGACTAGAGGTGACATGATAGAAGTCTTCTAATATTTGAGGGGCTGCCACAAAGAAGAGGGGGTCAACCTATTCTCCAAAGCAAGGCAAGACAAGAATGGATGGATGGAAACTAATCAAGGAGAGAAGCAACCTGGAATTGAGGAGATGCTTCCTAACAGTGAGGACAATTAACCAGTGGAACAGCTTGCCACCAGAAATCTTGGGTGCTCCATCACTGGAGGTTTTTAAGAAGAGTCTGGACAGTCATTTATCTGAAACGGTAGGGTCTCAAGCTTGAGCAGGGGGGTGGACTAGAAGACCTCCAAGGTCCCTTCCCACTCTATTCTGATTGATTGATGGACTTCATAAACTGTCTCCTAAGCTGTCCGTAGGGGTGATGGGGTGTTTTTGTTTGTTTGTTTGTCACTTGCTGTCGTTCCTTTTTATAGCTACAGCTTGCCTCGGTTATAGCTTTGTCTTTGTTCACTGGTCTGTTTAATTCTCTCCCTCATTCATTAATCATCCCTTTGACTATTTATACCAGTGGCAAGTATAGCTAACATACTTAACGTTTCCTTTTGTCTCAGTGGCACTCTTTGTGGAGACCAGCGGAAAGCTAATTATTAACTGTAAAATGACATTAAAAACTCTTAGATAAGCATACAAATGGGGCATCTTGGTGAAAAGCTTTTTTTTTCCCCCCATTCCCTTTCTCCCTTTTGGTAACCTTCAATCTCTTGTAGCCAAGTGAATTCCCCCCCCCTTCTTTATATAATGCTGAGTTCATGGCATGGAGTGCCAAGAACAGGGATAATTGATGAAGGAGCTCCATTAAAACCTATTAAGTCTGCCAAAGTCTTTCCCCCACCCCCTAGCCCCCTTCTCTCAATTTTACCTCTGGACAGTGGAGGGGGAGAATTCCACATCTTATCAAGCTGGAGCAGGACTGGCACGTTTTATGATTTAAGGCGTCGCCTCAAAAATTTATGCCGTTTGCCTTTACTTCTCATTCTCTCCGTCCCTCCACCCTTCCTTTTTTATTTTTAATTTGTTGAGGTTTTTTTGTATCTTGATGTCCTTACCTCAGCATAATCCTCGTATATTTAGTACCAGTAATCTCATATTGAGGGACACAGTGGCTAAGACACTGAGCTTGTCGATCGAAAGGTCGGCAGTTCAGCGGTTTGAATCCCTAGTGCCGTGTAATGGGGTGAGTTACCGTTACTTGTCCCAGCTTCTGCCAACCTAGCAGTTCGAAAGCACGTAAAAAATGCAAGTAGAAAAACAGGGACCACCTTTGGTGGGAAGATAACAGCGTTCCGTGCACCTTTGGTGTTTAGTCATGCCGGCCACATGACCACGGAGACATCTTCAGACAGTGCTGAAACGGAGATGAGCAACGCCCCCTAGAATCAGGAACGACTAGCACATATGTGTGAGGGGAACCTTTACCTTTACTTAATCTCCTATTGGGGTTCCAATCAACCTTAATGAAGCCAAAGATCGAAAGAGATTTAATAGTCGGACTGCAAAAGAAAAACCTATATTCTGCTTAGGAATGTTATTTACACTTGAGGGGTATTATTACACTGTGAAACCACCCAGTGAAGGAGCTGAAAAGGGTTATAAAAATATCTGGACCAGCATTGGAGGTTTTGAGGGAAGAAAAATCACCTTTGCCAAACTCGTTTCTCTTGCATGCTTCTCCGCCTCATGCTTCAGAATGCAAAGAGAGAGAGAAAAAAACAACGCAAAAATTAGAAACCAAATGCCTTCCCTGCTTACCCTTTGGCACTGATTTTCACTGTGGGAGGGAAGGAAACAGACTCAATTGTGCAGTGGAAGAGACACCCAAATCTGTGATTTTTAAAAAAATAAACATATTTCTGGGATGGATTTTCACAACTTGCTCCAGAGAGAGGAGAAGACGACAAATCCATCAGTAAGCTCCAGGAACTTAAATTTTCAAATAATGCAATAAATCTAGAAAGACAGGACTGCAAAAACTCGAGTGACTGTGAGCTGAATCATTTCTGCCAGCTTTATAGATTGCAGCCAACTTCTTGCAGAATGTTTTTTCAGCTTCTCAGCTTCTGGCCTAGAGCAGTGGGAATTTCTTGGTGGTCTCCCATCCAAAAATACGAAGCAAATCCAACCCTGCTTAGTTAGGAGGGATCAGCCAAGGGTTGAAGACTTGTATGCCTCAACCACAATAATTTGGTACACTGTGACTTTATAATCATGTAAGGAGCATTTTCATCATGCTGTTAAAGAATCAGGAATGTTTTCCTCATGTGAGTTTTAAGAACCGGGCATAAATATAGTTATTTTCCTCTAGAGCCAGAATATTTGTGGAGGGTGGGGTGAATTGTGAACTTGGAAAGTCTCTCTCCCTGTTAATTTATTCTTCCTTTTCATTTTGCAAAACCTATGGCTGTTTTTGAGGTAAAACCTACTAGAAAAATGAGCAAATAGGGTCTCTTGTCCAAAATATACCTCAGTAAATAACTTCATAAATATTTGAGGTAAGGGTACTTTCACTTTAAGACACAATGGAAACATAAATGCAGGGGTGGCCTGCTGGGGGTTGGCAGGGGTTCGGGAGAACCTCTAGCTAAGATTCTGTGCAGTTCAGAGAACCCCCAAATCCCACCCCCGGCTGGCCCCTCCCACCCCACCCCGCACCTCCCAGGAGTCCTCACATGGCCCATTTTGGATGCAGGTAAGTGCAGAGTGTGTGCAGAGGCTCAGGGAGGGCCAAAAACAGGCCTACCAGAAGTTCAAAAAGGCCGGAAACGGGTCCGTTTCTGGCCTCCAGAGGGCCTCCAGAGCCTGGGGAGGCTGATTTCGCCCTCCCGGAACCTGGAGAAAAGGCTCCTGAGCCCGGGGAGGGCAAAAATGCACCTCCCCGCCATGGTGCAGGAGGTTGACTAGGCCATGCCCACCATACTCACCCACCAACCGGGCAGAGAACCCCTCGCTTAAATGTTTGAAGCCCACCCCTGCATAAATGCTTGTGATCTAGGAAACGGAAGTGAAACAGCTCAATTCTCAGAGCCTAGCTGGACTAGCTCTTCATAACTTCACCTGTAATTCATGCTCCATTGGCCATGTCTTAAATATCAGAAAGATTAAAATCCCAGGCTGGACTGTTATCCTTGACTTTCATCTTCCATATTCAACCTTGTAAATACTTTTGATGTTGAATAATGATAATCTCATTTTTACAAAGTTCAAGCTTGGCTGTATCTAAAAATACAAATTTTGAAAAAAAGATACGCAACCGGATGAGGGGGGAAAAAATGGAAAGACGATGCAATTTTTAATCTGTTTTCAATCTGGACTCTTCTATCAAAACTGTACAGCAGGGGTGATCAAACTCTATTTCATTGAGGAGCCGCATCAGGGTTGTGTTTGACCTCAGGGGGGCTATGGTGGGCATGGCCAGCTCGACGTCTGTTGTCTTGGGGATGCCTGTGGTGGCCCGAGCACTTTGCCAGTGAAAACGGGCTCCCGAGCTCTGTTTTTGGC
The DNA here is from genome assembly GCF_059756535.1 of Pantherophis guttatus. Lineage (NCBI taxonomy): Eukaryota > Metazoa > Chordata > Lepidosauria > Squamata > Colubridae > Pantherophis > Pantherophis guttatus. Next base: position 91,902,857 of record NC_142068.1, on the reverse strand, counting down.
TGCGACGGCCTCCTGCAACCTTCTGCCAGGGAAAATGGAGCTCAAGAGGGTTGCACACATCCCTCCGAGGTCTGTTTTTCCTTGCAGAGGCACCCTGGGCTGGTACTCCACTGTTTCCAGGGTGGCTCCACGGCAGGGGTGAAATCCAGCAGGTTCTAACAGGTTCTGGAGAACCACTAGCGGAAATTTTGAGTAGTTCGGAGAACCGGCAAATACCACCTCTGGCTGGCCCCAGAGTGGGGTGGGAATGGAGATTTTGCAATATCCTTCCCCTGGAGTGGGGTGGGAATGGAGATTTTGCAGTATCCTTCCCCTGGAGTGGGGTGGGAATGGAGATTTTGCAGTATCCTTCCCCTGCCACGCCCACCAAGCCACACTCACCAAGTCACACCACGCCCACTAAGCAACTCCCACATAACCGGTAGTAAAAAAAAAAAATGAATTTCACTACTGCCCCACAGGCCAGATCTAAGCATTCTGTGGACCGGATCCGGTCCCTGGGTCTTGAGTTTGACACCGGTGCTATACAGTCATACATTTTATAACTCACAAACTAGGAAAGTCTTAGAAAATGAACACATCAACCATGGGCAAATGCACGCAAATATTTCTACTATTCATTTACATCTAAATGAATGCAATAAATGCAAGCAGGTACACCAGTATTTTCTCCCCCCCCCCTTTTTTTTTTTTTTTTTACTGCTGATAGGAGTTGGTTTGTGAACTCCGTCAAGTCTATTTAGACATTTGTGGGTTTTTTGGTGGAGGTGAAATTTATATACTTTTTTCCTCTGAGGTTGTGCTTATTTATTGTGCTTATTTACAAGTTGGACAAATAGAGAAATTCTTAGAAAGGCTGCTTGTTGTGTCTTAGGGAAATATTGTGCTGGTCCTTATAAACATTATTCACGGCGTTGAATTTTATGGAATGCTCTCGCATTTGCTCTAAACTTGCAGAAATAATACTGGGTATAAAAGCATAACTCGAAGAAGCAATCTCGTACGAATCTATAAGCAGTATGAGATAAATTAAAGACACTGGTTTTCTCTCAATAGCCCTAAGCAGGTCTGTTAAAGGCTGAATGGCAGCGTTCAGACAAAATAGCAAGCTTGGTTAGATTTAACCTTATTTAGCTTATTTCTGGCATGGTGGGCTGTTCAACTGAACCATCTGGTTAGTTTATAGGGCTGTGCGAAGCATTTCAAGGACTCCAAAATGGAGCAAAGTCACTGCAGAAGCCCATGATGCAATCCTGCCAAGTATTCCAAAGAACGTATCTACCTGGGTGCTTTGATTTTAACCCGTAACCACAGACCTGTGGTCATGGTGACCGCAACAGTTTTCCAAAATGTTTGGAACACCCCTATTTTTTTAAAGAAATGGACCATTCTGGTTGCGAATAGCTTTTGTTTTCCCGCCAATAAGAGTGCATGCAGCATCGCGCTTACGTAAGTTATTTGGTGTTTTCTGTAGCGCTGTTTGAATTTGAATGGCAGTCATTTTGACCGCTGATCTTTGTTAACGTATATATATATTTATAATGTCGGGGCAGGGGTGAAATCCAACAGGTTCTGACAGGTTATGGAGAACCGGTAGCGGAAATGCAGGTTCGAATCTCGCCAAGGCTCAAGGTTGACTCAGCCTTCCATCCTTTCTAAGGTAGGTAAATTGAGGACCCAGTTGTGAGGGCAATAAGCTGACTTTGTATACATATACAAAAGAATGAAAGCTATTGCTTAGCGCATTGTAAGCCGCCCTGAGTCTCCGGAGAACGGCGGCATATAAATAAATATAAATAAATAAATAAATAAATAAATAAATAAATAAATAAATAAATAATAAATTTATTTGACATTGTTCTTCAATTTTGTAGGGCAAGAAATACGTGAAGAATGTGTATCTTTGATTGTGTTGGTTGTAACAGAATAGGCTACATAGATCCAGAATCTCGACCCTCCTACAGAAGAGTGTTACAACACTTCTCTTTTCTACATCGTGATCATCACAAAAGTGCAAGGGGTACTTTGTGGAGGAGGAAGCGTGCAAAAGTTACATAATTATAAGGCTTTCCCCAAACAAGCATAACCATAATGCATTTTCTAATAGGCTGCTATCAATACAGTCCATGTTCATACAGAATACAAAATAACAGAGTTGGACCTTGGAGGTCTTCTAGTCCAACCCTCTGCTCAAGCAGAAGACCTTATACCATTCTGGACAAATGGTTGTCCAATCCCTTCTTGAAAACCTCCATTGATGGAGCACCCACAACTTCTGGAGAGAAACCATTTCACGGATTAATTGTTCTCGTTTTCAGGAAGTTTCTCCTGAGTTCTAGGTTGGATCTCTCTATGATGAGCTTCCATCTGTTTATTTCTTGTCTTGTTGTGGAGTTTCTCCTACAACGAAGCACTCATGGCTTTCTTAAGCTGTTGGCTCCTGAAGGAAAGCATTCTTGCTGGAGGAGCCACGCTTTCCTGTGGTCCATGTGGTTTACATTTTCTGAGCACAGTGGGTGACTTAGCAATTGTTTTGGGTTTTTGCAGTCTAGCCGTTGCATTTTAAAAGGCCTCCTGGGAGCTGCCGCTGTCTTCTGGATAATTTATGCAACACAGGCCTTCCTTTAGTTAATTTGATTCAGCTTTTTGATTACTGCAGTCACCAAGTTGAATCGGGAAGTGGTTCGCAAAACCGGGATTGTGGCTTTCAAACTGGATTTTTCATTCTTGTCCAGGTTTTTTAGATTAGATTAGATATTAGATTAACAGAGTTGGAAGGGACCTTGTAGGTCATCTAGTCCAACCCCTGTCCAAGCAGGAGACCCTACACCATTTCTGACAATTGGCAGTCCAGTCTCTTCTTGAAAGCCTCCAGTAATGAATCTCCCACAACTTCTGAAGGCAAGTTGTTTCATGGATTGATTGTTCTCACTGTCAGAAAATGTCTCCTTATTTCTAGGTTGAATCTCTCCTTGGTCAGTTTCCATCGATTATTCCTTGTCTGGCCTTCAGGTGCCCTGGCAAATAGCTTGACCCCTTCCTCTCTGTGGCAGCCCCTCAAATATTGGAACACTGCTATCATGTCTCCCCTGGTCCTTCTCTTCACTAGACTAGCCATGCCCAGTTCCTGCAACCGTTCTTCATAGATTTATTGAAGCCCTTAAGAGCAGACCAAACGCTGAACTGGGATTAGAATTCAGTGCTCTGTAACAGGCACCTCACACCACGTAGGTGAACAGTAAATGAACTCATATAGCTGAACAGTTGCATTTTTCTTTTTAAAAAAATCTGTTAACAAAATACTTGCAAAAGAAATATTGTATGAGCTTTTTTTTCCAATTTCAATTTCCATCTCCCTGAGCCTATGGAATTCTAGGGCCCGGTTATTTACGAGACCACCTTCTGCCACCGATAACCTCCCACCGGCCAACACGCTCCCACAGAGAGGGCCTCCTCAGGGTGCCGTCAGTCAGGCAATGTCGGCTGGCGACCCCCCGGGGAAGAGTCTTCTCTGTGGGGGCACCCGCCCTCTGGAATGAGCTACCCCCAGGGATACGACTGATCCCGGACCTCCGGACCTTCTGCCGGGCCCTGAAGACTTTTTTATTTCAGCAAGCCGGGCTGGGTTAAAAATCTTTTAATTGGGGAATTTTATGGGTAAGGGATTTTAAATTGGGGAAGCCAAAGATAAATTTAATTTCGTTTTTATAGTATTTTAATGTTTGTATTGTGTGTTTTTAATTTTGGCTGTTCACCGCCCCGAGTCCTTCGGGAGAGGGGGCAGTATAAAAATTTTAAAAATAAATAAAATAAATAAATTATAGGTGGATATAGGGATTGTTGCCACATTTTTAAAAAAACAACACTAAAATGTTGTGTTTTCCATTTTTGTAAGTTTTTACCCTCCCCCACTGTCTTCATACTTTCAGGCTCTTGCCACTTAAATTTGGGGATGCTGTCTCTGGGCATCCCAACATGTCACCCAATGTCCTTTTTTAATAGTGCCCAAATTGATCTTTGATTAGAGAGGTAGTTCTTGTCTTACAAGATGTAGGAGATGACCAGGCTGAGCCCGAGGGAGGGGGAGTCAAACATGTCATCAGTCTCAAATCCCTTTGCACTCGCAAGAGTTCTACGTCCACCTGCCTTGAATTCCATTGACTCTTTATCTATCACCAATTTGCTTTGGCCGTTAGTAGTTCAGATTCTTGTAAGAGAGCTGAAGTTTGCAATAAATCTTTATACCCATTTGAACTACCTGGATTTCCTGATTTCCATGGCGCTTGACACAACCTTCTTTTTTTGATTTTTTTTTAAATTTTTTAAACAAAACTTAAAACATAAAACAATTATTATCCTTTACAATTACAGAAAGTGTATTGATCGGTTACAAATCTTTTGTGCTTAATCCTCTATCCAACATTTTCTTATTTAACAGTCTATTGCATTATTATTCTCATTTACCAATTATTTGACAGTAGCTTATCCTCCATAAGGGAAAAAAAACCCTCTTTATATGTTTTATTATCTTACCCATTTCATATTTCATTTCCATGCTTTCTTGTCTAACCATTGATAAAATAAATCCCATATCAAATAATATTGTTTATCTTCTTGTTCCCTAATTTCAAATGTCAATTTACTCATTTCAGCACACTCCAAAATTTTCTTAATAACATCGTCATCCGTGGGTGTCTTCTCTCCTTTCCAGTTTTTAGCAAATACAATTCTAGCTGCCGTTAAAACATTCACACTTAAATATCTATGGAGATAGTTTTTGTATATCTCATTTTTTTTCTACGTGTTTCCCTTTTCTTCTTTATACTGTAACTGCTATTCTAATAGCAAATCCTTCGTAAAAGTTATTGCATTCAGGGCCAGATTTTCCTATAGGCTAACTAGGCTTCAGCCTAGGGCCTCAAGATCAAGAGGGGCCTACATTCAAATTGTTAGCAAAATTAAAATTACACTTTCACTATAGGTGAAAGGGCCTCATAAGTGGAATAGCCTAGGGCCTCTTTTCATCTAAATCCGGCCCTGATTGCATTGCATTCTTGATTATCTTTCCATTGATATATAATTCTATGGTACTACTCCAAAAAAAAAAAAAAGTGGTGTTATTAGCTTGTTTTAGAAAATACACTTTTCCCAAAAGGTTGCCACAATTTTGGCCACTACTGTAGGTAGTCATTGACTAATAATGTCTAATCATATCTGGGATGGATCTATGACGGTAGAAAGTCAATAGTCCTTCCATTCAGGATATCAAATCATTCTTTTCGGAATTTCCATGGCTGGTGGTTATTTTCACACTTGAGCAGAGGAAAGGAAATACAAGGGAAGGGAGCTCTGAGCTCAGGAGCCTCTCGTTCAGAGACGGATGAACCTATGTCCCACGTCCTGTCGGCTTTAGCCTGGTTCCTGTCTCCACAAAACTCTCCCAGATACATCTTTGGAGAGCAAAGAACGCTATTAGCCAGAACAGGCTGAACATCTTCATCAGCCAAGCAAGCCGAAGGTCTGGCCTGTAATTGAGACACATGTGGCGCTGTCAGCAGGTGATGGCAGACAGACGTACCTGAATGACAGTGTGACAAGGAGCAGAGACAAGGGGGCCCATCCAGGCGCTCTTACTGCCAGAGTGATGAGCGCACGGGAACACAGCCTGCGCATTATCAGCAGGCCAAGATAGAGCTCAGGCTTCAGGAGGGATGCCAGACAGTTTGCAACGTGCTACAAATTTCTTTCAGCGGTTAGTCTTTTTTTTTTTCTTTTCCAGCCCCCTCGCTATTAAGCAGACAGGAGTGGCTCATATCCTCCCGACGGATGATAGATGTGACACCTCTTTGAAAATAAAATAAAATAAAATAAAAAATAAAAGCTGTTTGTCTTCCACAGGTGTACGCTTTCCCCATCTTCCAGCAGAGAGGCAGGGAAGAGCCAGGCGCGCCCGCGCGACACTGCTCACCACATCGCTCGCGATAATGATTTGATACCCGGGGCTGTATCGAAAGGGGTGGAACGGTGGAGGGGGGGGGGAAGAGAGAGAAAGAATCTTTCATGTACAATTATGACAGAAAATAAAGGTGCTGACGCGTTGTATACAGAGAAGAGGCGGGAGATCAAAGGGCTGTAATGAAAGTGGATTACATTAAAGGAGATGGCCAATCTTCTCACTGCCGTGCTGGCTCTGAAGGCAGGGGAGCCGGGAAGGTGTGTGTGTGTGGTGATGGTGGGGGGGGGGGGTTGGCTTGCAAACAGGGCTTCCAACAGGCAATTCTCCATCTGCAGCATCCATTTTATGAACCCAGAGAACTCTTCCGCGACATTTTATTGTGTGCAGAGACGAGGGCTGATTCACTGTTCTACCTGGGCTGCTGCTGGTCAGGAGACATTTGGCTCTAAAAGCCCAGTCAGGGAAAGGAAGATCAACGGAAATCTTCCCCCCACCCATCCACCTTCTCCTCAGTGGCACTGAATAGGCTATGATAACAGAATAACAAAGTTGGAAAGAATCTTAGAGGTCTTCTAGTCCAACCCCCTGGCTCAGACAGGAAGCCCTAGGCCAGTGGTGAAATCCAAATTTTTTTACTACCGGTTCTGTGGGTGTGGCTTGGTGGACATGGTGTGGCTTGGTGGGTGTGGCGGGGGAAGGATACTGCAAAATCCCCATTCCCTCCCCACTCCTGGGGGAAGGATATTGCAAAATCTCCATTCCCACCCCACTCTGGGGCCAGCCAGAGGTGGTATTTGCCGGTTCTCTGAACTGCTCAAAATTTCCGCTACCGGTTCTCCAGAACTTGTCAGAACCTGCTGGATTTCACCTCTGCCCTGTACCATTTCAGACAAATCGCTGTCTAATCTCTTCTTAAAAACTTGCAGCGTTCGAGCATTCACAACTTCTGGAAGCAAATCTTTCTCACTGTCAGGAAATTTCTCCTTTGTTCTAGGTTGTTTTTCTCCTTGGTAAGTTTCCATACATTATTTCTTGTCCTGCCTTCTGGTGCTTTGGAGATGTAGGTATGCCCCTCTTCTTTGTGGCAGCCCCTTAAATATTGGAACAGGGGTATGGGGGGGCTGATTTTCTTATTTTATATGATATGATATGATATTGTATCATATTATATTAATTTATTTGATTCTTTTGATTAGTTTCATTGTTTTAAACGAGGTTTTATATTCTGTAAGCCTCCTTGAATCACCATATGCGAATAGGCGGCAATATACATTCAATAAATAAATAAACACTGCTATCATGTCACTCCCTCTAATCCTTCTCTTCGTTAGACCCAATTCCTGCAACTGTTTTTCATATGTTTTAGCCTCTAGTCTAGTGGTGAAATCCAATTTTTTTTACTACCGGTTCTGTGGGCGTGGCTTGGTGGGTGTGGTGCGGCTTGGTGGACATGGCAGGGGAAGGATACTGCAAAATCCCCATTCCCTCCCCACTCCTGGGGGAAGAATATTGCAAAATCTCCACTCCCACCCCACTCCAGGGGAAAGATACTGCAAAATCTCCATTCCCACCCCACTCTGGGGCCAGCCAGAGGTGGTATTTGCTGGTTCTCCGAACTACTCAAAATTTCCGCTACCTGTTCTCCAGAACCTGTCAGAACCTGCTGGATTTCACCCCTGATCAATGGATATTTCACCAAGAAATCTAAAAGACTATGTGTGACATCAAATAAACCCATCAAAAAACCCTCACATATTAAATAGGTCCAAATGACTATTCAGGTATAAAAGAGAATGACAAAGAAAAGCACAGGTGAAATCTAAAACACCAAGCAATCGTTTCTGATGAAAATAATGATTTTGGAAGTAGGTGAAGGGGACTTCACCAAGACGCTCCAGCAGAATGAATGAGATTAAAAGAAAAGGAGTAAAATGTTTTGGAAAGAAACCGAAGTTAGCAAGGGTGAATGCTAGATTGTGAAGTGTGTTAAGAAGGCTGTTTGGAGGGAATCTGATTGAAACGGCAGGAGAGGGAGCTGTCCGTAAGAAATTTGTTCTGCAAATCATTGAGGAGTGCATTAATTGATAAAGAAAATATATTGGATGCTTGTTTATCTAAAGGGAGAGTATGATAAAGTGAGCAGGCTTCAAATTAATATCTTCAGCACATAATTTACTCAGTATCCAATTCAGAATTCTGCAAGAAAATGAAGCTTGTGTTGGTGATATTGCCATGAAAAAGAGGCATTCAAATTCAGTAATACCAAGAGCACTCTTACTAATAAAAAAAAACATTTATTGTCAACATAAGAAAAACACACTCTTTAATCTCAAACTATATGGATTTCATTAGTACAATATTGTGGAATTCGGATCGTAGAAACACCCAGGAGCATAGAAGAGTTCAGAGGCAGATGCATAAATAAATGTCTTAAACGTATTTATTCATATGATAAATCATATTAACTATGTACAACAGAGATCATGAGGAACAAACATGAAAAGAGAGAGATGGAGAGAGCAAGGTGGAAAAGGTTGGAGGGGGTTTTATACTCAGGGTAAGCCCCTCCTTTCCACATAAGGATGGAGACACTCTCTGCCTCCACTGGTGTCTATATGACACATGTGCCAATGGCTTGCAAATACTTGACAAATATGCAGCCATTAAAGAATAACTACTCATAATGCAACGTTTATTAAGCAGCTATCTTTAATGTTACTTCAAATAATTTAGCATTGTTTTCTTTTCTACATATTCAGGCAATTCCTTTTATTAAACCAGCAGTTATGTTTAGCTTGAGGTGCAGAATATCAATAGTTTTATCGGGGTTATTTTATTATTATTATTATTATTTTGAGCAAAGTACTGTAAAGACAGTGCTGAATTTACCTTCCTAGTAACTAATATCGTCATCGTTAAACATGGGGAGTTAAATTTTCTGATTTTTTTTTTAATTTGATTTATATGCCACCCTTCTCCAGAGACTCAGGGCGGCTTACAATGCGCTAAGCAATAGCCTTCATCCTTTTGTATCTTTATACAAAGTCAGCTTATTGTCCCCACAAACTGGGTCCTCAATTTACCTACCTTAGAAAGGATGGAAGGCTGAGTCAACCTTGAGCCTGGCGAGATTCAAACCTGCAGTAATTGCAGGCAGCTGGTCTTAATAACAGGGTGCTTTAGACCATTGTACTACCAAGGCTCTCCTTAAAAAAATAAGCAAGCCTGTTTTGATTCCTGATGCTCTCTAGGAAAGCAATAGCGCTTAGACTTATATACTGCTTTGCAGTGCTTTGCAGGTCTCTCTAAGCAGTTTACAGAGTCAGCCTATTGCACCCCAACAATCTGGGTCCTCATTTTAACCACCTTGGAAGGATGGAAGGCTGAGTCAAGCTTGAGCCTGGTGAGCGTCTTCCAGATGCCATCAATCTGATGGTGGGGGCCGCATGTCAGCCCCACTGCGCCGCACCTCATGGCTTGGGGCTATCATTCAGGCAGGACCAGGGAGCTGACTTGGTGACACTCAGAAGTACAGTATGTCCGGTTGCCCAGCCTAGGCGTCAGGAGCCTGCTGCTGCCTCTGTGATCCCCACCAAAGCCTGCGCCACCACTGCATAGCTAAGAGGCAGGCCCTGGAAGCAGCTGAAGTTCTGGGCCTTGCCTGAGCAGAGCCAAGCCAAGCCAAACTTCGGCTGCTCTGATGAGCTGAGAGGAAAAGCAGAGTTAAAGTTGGCTAGGTTTGGTGTATGTTGGCTTGCTTGGTCAGATGTGGGTTAACTGTAGAAGAAACGTGAGATGGGGGCGGGGCCAAGGGGTGGAGTCACAGGAGCCTTTAAAACGGTGGTGGGGATAAGCGCTGACAATATCTCAACTTGGAAAGTTAGTGATTGTTGGAACGTGCCAGAAGGCCTGATAAAGATCTCTACAACTAGGAACCCAGTTGCCTGGAGTCTTATTTCAAAGCGCCATTATGGAACCTGACAGTGAGATTTGAACTGCCAAATTGCTGGCAGCCAGCAGTCAGCAGAAATTGCCTGCAGTACTGCACTCTAACCACTGCACCACCGTGGCCCATCCTAAGGATGCGCTGTTCTAAACCACCATGGCTGATACCTGGTGAAACCAAACTAGGGTTCAGGTTCAGGCTTAACTAGAGTTTGAATTCTGAAGTAGACTTAATGTGAAGGATGTTTGCTGGAATGGGTCAATGGCTAGAGCAGAAGGAGTCCTCTTTAAGATGCAACTCACTCATGGACTTCTTGGGGATTCTGCAAATGTCAATATCGTCTTTGTGAGTTTACAAAGCTTATCAATTAATCCAGAGGCCGGAACTATTAATTCAAAATGGGATCAGTTCTCTTAAATGGGGGTCTTTTACTGCTGCTTTTACATTTTTTTTAAAAAAATAGACATCCAATTAGACTAAATTAGGATAGCTATACCCACTGGAGGGCACAATGGCTCAACTGTTAAAGATGCATAGCTTGACAGCCCAGGTTCGAGACCCGAGTGCCATGCGACAGGGTGAACTCCTGTTACTTGCCCCAGCTCCTGCCCACCTAGCAGTTTGAAGTGCATGAAACTCCGAGTAAATACATAGGTACCCCTTGTTCTGACCCAGCCTTAGCAGAAACAAGAAACAGACTCCTTGTCCTGAAACACCCCTCTTTATTATCTCCTGTGAATTAATGGTATTCACACACCGAAAAATCCAGGCAATAATCCTTCAAAGAGTTAACTGCAGTAACAGACCTTATCAGTTCCTTGAGATAATTGCCAGGCTGTGATCTCCCAGCCTAAAGGCTGCAAATTAGCTTCTGGCAAGCAGTCTTTGAGGCCTGAAACACGATGAGCCAAATCTTCCAAAATCCAAACGGTTGTCTCCTACAATCACCACTCCCCTTTCCTTCTATTTATTCCCCAGTCAGGGGAACTTCATTCAGCTTCCATGTATGCCTTGCTTCCCGAGTCGACTCCTTGTCCTCGGTTGTTTTCCTCTTCTAACTGCTCTGCGCATATGTCTATCTGGAACAGGCCCCAGCTGTTCTTCCTCCTCACTCATCTCAGCCTCCAAAAGCAGCTGCCTCTCCGGTGGCTGGGAAATGTCGGATGGCCCTGGCTCTATCTCCCCTTCTGATGCAGAATATCCATGAGAGCCTTCCTCAGACTCCAGAACTGGCCCAAGTTCCTCCCCAACCTCCTCATCATCCGAGTCTGCCGCCAGCTCTGCTGGCAGCTGGCAGTCCACAACACCCCTTTGATGGGAAGGTAACAGCATTCTGTGCCCCTCGATGTACAGTTATGCTGGCCATATGACTACGGAAGTGTCTTCAGACAATACTGGCTCCCTCAGCTAAGAAACGGTAATGAGCACCTTCCCCTAGAGTTTGCCACAACTGGAAACGGGATGCCCTTATCTTTTTATCAATCAGTATAGAGCTGGAAGGGAACCTGGAGGTCTTCTAGTCCAACCGCCTGCACAAGCAGGAGATCCTATGCCATTTCAGATAGGTGGCTGCCCAGTCTTTTCTTAAAAACCTCCAGTGATGAATGTCCCACAGGTGCTTTTTCAAGAGGCAACTGGACTTTCTGCTTTTTCTTTGAAGACAGTTCGCTTCTTCTTGGATGAGAAGCGGAATGTCTTCAAAGAAAAACCAGAAGGTCCAGTTGCCTCTTAAAAAAGCACCTTTGGGACAACCATGACCTGGATGATGGAGAATCTCCATAAAAACCCCTCCAGTGATAGAGCACCCATAACTTTCAAAGGCAAGAGGTTCCACTGGTTAATTGTCCTCACTGTTAGGAAGTTTCTCCTTTATTCCAGGTTGTTTCTCTCCATTGCTTCTTCTTCTGCCCTTGGATGCTTTGGAAAATAAATTGACTCTTCTCTTCTTTGTGGCAATCCCCTCAAATACTGGAATACTGCTATCATGTCACCCGGATGCTTCTTTTCTCTATACCGGCCATACCAGGGATGAAATCCAAGGATGAAATGACAGGTTCTGGAGAACCGGTAGTGGAAATTTTGAGCAATTCGGAGAACCGGCAGCGTACATTTTGAGTAGTTCAGAGAACCGGCAAATACCACCTCTGGCTGGCCCCAGAGTAGAGTGGGAATGAAGATTTTGCAATATCCTTCCCCCAGGAGTGGGGAAGGAATGAGGATTTTGCAGTATCCTTCCCCCAGGAGTGGGGAGGGAATGGGGATTTTGCAATATCCTTCCCCAAGGAGTGGGGTGGGAATGGAGATTTTGCAGTATCCTTCCCCTGCTATGCCCACCAAGCCACGCCACGCCCACCAAGCCACGCCCACAGAACCGGTAGTAAAAAAAATTGGATTTCACCACTGGGCCATACCCAATTCCGTCAACTGTTCTTCATATGTTTTATCTTCCTACCCAGTGAACTATTAATCGGGAGGAAGCAGTCAACGGTTCTGTCCATCCTCCTTTCAGCTTCTCGGGATTACTGCTAACAATACAGACTCATCCATTCCTTTTTTACAAAGCATCCGATGACACAACTAATATTGATTTGGAGCTGGTGGCCTGCATGTGTAGAGCAAACATTTTAACAAAACCCTTCCAAGTCATTACGGTATGGTTTGGCAGCTTGAGTATTCATGAACATTGATGAGGCTATTACAGGATGTCAGAAAATCTGGTTAATTGGAAGTTATTAGTGCTGTTGGAAAGCAGATTCCCTGAGTTTGTAGAACGTGTCACTGTTTTGTGTCATTCAGAGCAGTAACCTTCTTTCATCTCCCTAAAGAAACAGGATAAAAACGATTTACAGTTTATTTTGTTCCACGTTACACATAGCAGCCTTTTTTCTTTTTTAAAAAGCCTAAGATATTTTAGGGACTGACTTACTTGATCATAGAAAGCCAGTTTGGTCTAGTGGTTAAGGCACCAAGTTAGAAAGTGGGTGAACATGAATTCTAGTCCCACCTTTTTAGGCATGAACTCACCATCTCCTGATAGAATAGAATTAGATTTAGATTTAGATTTAGATTTAGATTTAGATTTAGATTTAGATTTAGATTTAGAATAGAATAGAATAGAATAGAATAGAATAGAATAGAATAGAATAGAATAGAATAGAATAGAATAGAATAGAATAGAATAGAATAGAATAGAATAGAATAGAATAATAGTGTTGGAAGGGACCTTGGAGGTCTTCTAGTCCAACCCCCTGTTTAGTCAGGAAACCCTACACCACTTCAGACAAATGGTTATCCAACATCTTAAAAACTTCCAGTGTTGGAGCATTCATGATTGATCCCAAGTCACCCAGCTAGCTTTCATGCTTACGGCAGGACTAGAACTCATAATCTCCTGGTTTCTAGCCTGGTGCCTTAACCACTAGACCAAACTTTCCAAAATATTGCTGAAGAAGGTGAGACCAAAACAACAACAACAACAATTTATTATTACAGTCTTAGACCAGAGACCAGAACAAATAAAATCACTCAGTATATATACACTTACACATTCTTACAAATATAATAAAATCCAGTGTCAATTATACATGGCCTGACTATACGATAGTTGCAATCCCTAAACCAATCTACAATCTTAAAGACTCAAAGAGCTATTTGGACCCGTTTCCCACAGAAAAGAAAACACCGGGAGCCACAAAACCCTTCCCGTGCCTGACTATTTCTTGAGCGGCCACAAAACTTGCATATGTAGTTGAATTAAATGTTTTGTTTTCTTCTGAAACTTTTCTTGGATTTATCCATGGTTGGCCTACCGGGGTTGAAAAGCTCAATAAATTGCATGCTGGTGGGTGTCACACATTGGTGGGTGTGACACATATTTTGAGTGACAGGGAGCCGCAGCACAGGGGTGAAAGAGCCACATGAGGCTCCAGAGCCACAGGTTGCTGACCCCTGCCCTAAACTGTGTGGCTTGTTGTAGGTTCAACGCTAAAAGGATGAGAGAGACATTTTGGTGGCATCAAATAAAATATTATCATTTTTTGCACAAGGCCAGATTGAAAAAAAAAGACTACAATTCATAACAATACTATTTGATGTTGCATTACAAACATTGGAATAATTTCCCATTTATTCAAGTCTTCCAAATTACGAAGGATGCATTTGTAGCAGGGGTGGGTTCTAAATTTTTTTACTACTGGTTCTGTGGGCGTGGCTTATTTTGTGGGTGTGGCTTGGAGGTCATGTGACTAGGTGGGTGTGGGTAGCTGGTCAGAGTCATTTCTGGAAGGTCCTTGCACTTACGACCAGAACTCGCACTTACGACCCGACTCATTTGTTTGCTTTTAACACTGATCAGCTGTAGGACGGCACTTTGAAGCCCCGCGGCAAGAGTTTAAACAGTTTTTTTCCCTCTAGTCATCAGCTGGGACTCAGGAGGCAGCAATAGATTGGGGGTGGGACCAAATAAAAGGTAAGAATAACGTGGGGGGTGGGAGGGCGGGGCGGGGGAGAACCGGTTCGGTGATGTCATATCGTCACCGCTACCGGCTCGGCCGAACCGGACCGAACCGGGAAGAACCCACCACTGATAGTCATGTAAATCTTGTTCATTTTTTCCCCCCAGAAAGTTCTCCATAGGCACAGTTTGTATCTGAAAATCTTTTTTAAGCTTCACATCCATCTCAGTTACTAATCATTGGAAACAAACAACACCAGTCGTATAATTACTCCAGTTATATTTTCGTTAGATAGCTACAAGTTTCCCCCATTAACTTTAAACTAACTTTAAGGCATGTTGCAGCTGAGAAAATAACAATTTAAAGGGTAGTAAGTTTTTCTCCTCCTTCTTCTTTTCTTCTTGTTGGCAATTAGCGTGCAAAAGACTTTCTCCTGGGGGAATTTGAGTGTATATCTGGGCCAAGGTTCACTGAATACGATAGCGATCTTTTTCAACCTCATAGGCCAATTTTTATTTTTATTTTACTTTTGTAGAAACTACAAGAGTTCCATTGAAACAAAGTCTTTGCAAACAGAGTAATAAATCCACAGCGTAATCAGCATTCCATAATTTAACCATTTATTTAAATATCTAGGTTTGTGTGTTTTTAAATGCAACTCTACTCTTGAGATATTATTCGTGGAAAATCTCTTTTACCAAAACAGTAGAAAAAAGCTATGATTGTAGAATTGTTAACGTGTTCAGTGATACCTCTAAAAAGGGAAAATGTGTGGCTTTCTTATGTCAAACTCTATATTTTTGGAACAATACCGTTTATCTCTCTTGTGGTCATATGCCAAAGTGAAGGGTTGGGTCAGTTGTAATCTTCTTAAATGTGTTTTTTGAGGAAAAAGGGGGTGGGAAACAGATTTTCATGGAAAGAAACATTTGAGCAACAGTTATCTCCAGCTACATTATGTGGATTCTTTAATGAATGTTTAAGAACAGTTTTTCATAGTTATTGAAAATATTCACTGTTCAACATGCAGAGATAGATTGTGCTTTTCCCCTAGATGGCACACACAAATGATATTTAGAACTTCATCCACGGGTACATTGGTAAAGGAAGAAACACTCCAATAGATATTTGAGCTTTCAATGATTTTAAAAAGGAAAAAGAAGTAACGATATTGAAGCACATTGAATTAAGCTTGGTAATAAACAGTTAATGTAGTTTCTGAGGACTAGGGTAATACAGCTTCATCTATAAAAAATATATATATATGAATTCCAGCAACTGAATGGACTACATGAAAATTTCCATCTGTTCCCAGAAACAGACAGTTAATCTAACTTGGGC
The DNA here is from genome assembly GCF_059756535.1 of Pantherophis guttatus. NCBI lineage: Eukaryota > Metazoa > Chordata > Lepidosauria > Squamata > Colubridae > Pantherophis > Pantherophis guttatus. Next base: position 91,887,160 of record NC_142068.1, on the reverse strand, counting down.
CTTAACAAAGTCAAGATATCAAGGAAAAACTGAATCAGATTAATCAACCAAGATGACTTGGACACACAAATCTGCATATTTGTTCTTATAGAAGGCAGTTGATACGCTTTCTGGGCTCATGAAAAATACACCACATGATCTCTCTCAGGATTTAATACTTATTGTTAAGAACATCATTTGACTGAGATGATAAGCATGTCAATTGTCTCACGAGAGGCAAGAATACTTTAGAGCAGTAATGGCTAACCTTTTTTGCCATCGTGTGCCAAAAGTGAGGGGAGCACGGTCGGGAGGTCACACGTACGCATGCCCATACCCCAAATTCAATGCCCCCACGCCCCACCCACACCCCATGCATGTGGCCGCACTCCCTCCACTTATGGCACATGATGGCAAAAAGGTTACCGATAGGCCTGGTAGACCCATTCTTTTCCCTCCCCAGGCTCCAGAGGCTTTCTTGGAGCCTGGGGAGGGCAAAAACAGCCTCCCCTGCCCCCGGAGGCTAAAAATGCCCTCCCAGAGCCTCCACGCGAGCTCTGTACTTACCTGGCATCCAAAACGGGCTGCGTGGAGACTCCTGGGAGGGGAGGGGTGGTGTAGATGGGGCTAGAGAGAGAGGAGAAAGAGAAAGAAAGAAAGAAAGAAAGAAAGAAAGAAAGAAAGAAAGAAAGAAAGAAAGAAAGATAGATAGATAGATAGATAGATAGATAGATAGATAGATAGGCCGGCCGATGATAGATAATATGGATGGATGGATGGATGGATGGATGGATGGATGGATGGATAGATACCATTTTACTTCAATTGTTTCTTTAACTTGCTTCAATGTTTGGAATATCCTTCTTCAGATAATTATAATTATAGGTACAGTGATGTCTAGGCCAGCAGGAAACTAAATAGGCAAGATGATGGTTGTGTTATCACAATGGAAGGGGCCCTTTGTGCAAAGGAGCAGGGATTTGATTTCAATGCCGTGACTGCCATCTTGCCAGTTTTGACAACTCCCCCCCCCCAACCCAACCAAAGCTGCTGTTTTTATATGCACACGCACACAGGGCACATATATTAATTTAACTGATTTTTATTTATTTATTTTGCTGCGTTATGATAGACATTATACTTCTGAATTATATGTGGGCCTTCAGCCCATCACTATAATAGGCCTTTCCTCTTATTCTTGCTTTTCCCTGCCCATTTCTTCAATCCTGTTTTCTTCCATTCCTGTCACAATTAATGTCATAAATTCCCCATCTGTGGCCGTAAATTTGTCAGGCTTTCCTTGAAATAAGACCACAGCCTCGGTTAAAAAACAACAGACGGTTGGATGCAGGAACAGCCAGCATAATTTTGACTGATTGATCTGAGGCGTTCGGGTTTTTCATAATGGAAATAGAGAATCAACAGTTCCTAAGGGGCTAGCGCGGTAAATAACTTTGTGAATCAAGTAGTTGTTTTAATATATGCTTGATGGATTCTTTTGAGCCATTTATTTTCAAACAAAATATAACGTTTCCCCCAAGCGTTGAGAAGGGCACACCAAAGGGAAATTTGCTTTAATCGTATTGGCAGGAAATGAGCCGTGTTATGTGAATAAATGAAAACACGGACACAACAGACGTTGTCCGTCTTCTGCCCTGGAGAAGGTTTATCCTATGGTTTTAAAGTGGACCAAAAGAATCTTGATCCACCTCCTCATCGAGCAATCATTTGTGTGTGGTGCACAATTCAGTGCAAAATACCAAGTGGCTTTCTTTTAGAAAGTAGCTAATAAAACCGTGATGGCGGTGACAAGGGGGGCCTTTGCACAGGTTCGCCTAGTGCGCCAGTTGCGGCCTTTCCTAGACAGGGATGCCCTCCGTACAGTCACTCAAGCTCTCATTGTCTCTCGGTTGGATTACTGCAATGCCCTCTACATGGGGCTGCCCTTGTGGTGCACCAGGAGGCTCCAGCTGGTCCAGAATGTGGCCGCGCAGGTTGTTACGGGAGCTTCCCGTTACTCCCGTGCAACACCTCTCCTGCACGAGCTGCACCGGCTGCCGGTGGCCTTCCGGATCCATTTCAAGGTGCTGGTATTGACCTATAAAGCCCTACGTGGCATGGGCCCGGGATACTTGCAGGACCACCTCCTACCGGCCTCCCACCGCCCAGTGCGTTCACATAGAGCCGCCCTCCTCCTGGTGCTGTCAGCCAGACAATGTCGGCTGCGACCCCTAGGATGAGGGCGTTCTCTGTGGCCGCACCGACCCTCTGGAATGGGTTACCCACCGAGCTCCGGATGGCTCCCAATCTCCGCACTTTCCACACTAAATAAATAAATAAATAAAGCAGGGGTGTCAAACTCGATTTCATTGAGGGCCGCATCAGGGTTGTGTTTGACCTCGGAGGGCTGGAGGGTTGTGTCCAGGGGTGGGCATGGCCATGGTGGACATGACACAGGACTCATATTGGGGGCATCTATGGTGGCCAAGTGCTAAAGCAGGACTTCCCTGAGAGGCTCTCCCTCACTCTCACAATCTCCTTCCTCCCTTCTTTCCTTCCTTCCTTCCTTCCTTCCTTCCTTCCTTCCTTCCTTCCTGCCTTCCTTCCTTCCTTCCTTCCTCCCTCTCTCCCTCCCTCCCTTCCTCCCTCCCTTCCTTTTCTTCTTTTTCTTTCCCTCTTCATTCTCCTTTCTTCTTCCTTCCCCTCTTTCCTTATTTTTCCTTCCTTGCTCTCTTCCCCTCTTTCCTTATTTTTCTTTATCTTTCCTCTTTCCCTTTCTCCTTTCCTGTCCCTTCTTACATGCTCAAATGCAAAAGGGGAAACATTTCTCCTTTTGTTTTGTTTTTAGTTTGTTTTGATAGCTCTCTACCAGTGAAAATGGTAGTGTCGTGTCCCATCCACACACACCCATGCTCTGTTTTTGGCCATGATGGACTCCTGCAGGCCTCTGCCAGCAACAACGGGGCCCTCCCGAGCTCCGGTTTCATTGGCAGAGGCACTGCGGGCCAGTCTGTTTCCAGGCCAGCCCCATGGACCAAATCTGGCTGGATCCGGCCCACGGCCCTTGAGTTTGACACTCCTGTAATAAAGTGTTATGTCAGTTGCATATAGATATCAAAAATTAAGACTCCCACGAAAGGCATCAGTGAGATCCAGTGGTGGTGATCAGGTCCACCACAACTCTGGCATGACCAGTCTCCTGAACTGGTTCTCATCCTGAATCTTCTCTAGCAGTATTTTCCTATTTTCAAGTTAGAGGAGCATGGCTGGAGAGAAAGCACATAGGGAGGGAAGTCAGATTGGGGCAGAATGGGACAACTTACTGTGGGGCAATTCAACAATTCAATTTAATTATTTAAAATAATTTATTTTAAAACGCTAATTTTTGTCATTCACATTTTATTTGCTCCCTCCTTTGGGCATCCTTTCTTTAATGATTCTATTCCACTATTTCTTCAATATTAGTGTAACTAATATCAAGTTGTTATAGGCCCAGATTGGGGAGGAGGCATTGGGGTTGCAGTCAGAAAGCAGCAAAATCAATAAAAACTAAATAACAATGCTTGTTGCATATGGACAGTGAGCTACATGTCCAACAATTTCAGCCTTCTCCTGTTTATAAACACTCCTGAAACACACTTTGTATCTAGTTATTGGGATTCAAGTATTAATGTTAAAAAAAACAAGACAAAATAAAAGAGCATTTCTAAAGCCGATGCTCGCCTTCTCCTAGTTTGAATGATTAGACAAGCCAATATGTAAATGTAACTTAACTGTAATTCAGAATGTACTCTATATTTTACAAATCTATTTGCCTACCTGCCAGTCTGTCTATCTGTCTGTATATTCTCTCTCTCTCTGTGTCTCTCTGATCATCTATATCTATATCATATCTCTCTACCTCTACCTCTCTACCAGAGGTGGAATTCAACTGATTCAGACCGGTTCGGGCAAACCGGTAGCTTCGACATTCAGCTGGCCCCACCCACCCGCCCCCTGCCATATCCTGTCCTTTATTTCATGCTTTCTAGCTCATCTCAATCGCGTGGCACAGCTGATTTTCCCCCTCCCTCGTTGTTCTACTTAAAATTGCTGACTTGGAAGGTAAGCAGCTGAGCTTCTAAATGCTCCATTTTCAGTATGAAGCTTGCACTCACCGAACTGGTTGTTAAACCATCAGCATTCCACCACTGCTCTCTACCTCCCTCCCTCCCTCCCTGTCTGTCTGTCTATCTATCTAACTATTTGATCTTCTATATCTCTATCAACTCTATCTCTATCTCTAGCTATCTACCTACTTACCTACCTACCAGTGATGGGTTGCCCCCAGTTCGCACCGGTTCTATAGAACTGGTAGTAAAACTGGCGGGAGGCTCCGCCCACCAACCCTGATGTCATCAAAGCGCAGAAGCTTCTGTGCATATGCAGAAGAGCATACCTACCTACTTACCTATCTATATCTGATCATCTATATTTATATCATCTCTCTCTCTCTCTCTCTCTCTCTCTCTCTCTCTCTCTCTCTCTCTCTCTCTCTGTATATATCTAACTAGCTAGATATGATTTATAGTTTTATATATATATATATATGTAGGTCTTTGGTTATTCGGGTTTTCTCCCGTGTAAAATTGGAGGTTTCTTGGCGACGTTTCGACGAAGTCTCATTCGTCATCTTCAGGCTGGTGTTCTCGGCTTCATGCTTCCAGGAGCAATGTGAGATCGCAGCTGTCTCTTCCTTTTAACTGCTAGTGGGGGTGTGAGCTGATTGGGTGGGAACTTGGCTGTGTTCTGATTGGGTGGAGGTATGTTCTGATTGGTTAGGGGCTTGGCTGTGCTCTGATTGGCTGGGGGGTTGGTTGTGCTCTGATTGGCTGGGGGTGTGTTCTGTTTGGGTGGGGGCTTGGTTGTGCTCAGCTTAGTCTGAGTTGCAGGGGGATTTGAGCTGGTGAGCTGCGTTGTTGTTGTTTGGCTTCGTGTTTGTGGCCGTGCGAGCTCTTCATGGTGGGTGTCAGTCTGCTTCATGTATGGATTGGAGGGGTTTAAAGTGGCTAATGATGCAGCTGCGGTCTGGCTTCTGGTCCTTGGTCGTGGCTCATTATCAGTGTGGGTTTGAGTCTGCTTTCTGCGTGGATGTGTGGTGGTGACATCCTGTGTGGCTCTCGTGAGTGTGGGTCTGGTGTCATTCGTCGTGTTAGGGACTCGTTTGTCAATAAGGGCGGGTTTCCAAATGGCTGGTAGGCGGGAGGTATCGTCTCGTTTGTTCATGCTGTGTGGGCGTTTTTCTATCTCGATGGCTTCTCTGATTATTCTGTTGTTAAAGTGTTCAGTTTTGGCGATAGTTCTGGTCTTTTTAAAGTCAATATCATGTCCTGTGGCTTTAAGGTGTTGGACCAGGGAAGAAGTTGGTTCCTCTTTTCTGACTGAGTTCTTGTGTTCTTCTATGCGTGCACTTATTCGTCTGTTGGTTTGTCCGATGTATGTGGTGGGGCAGGCGGTGCATGGGATTTCATATACTCCTTGATTTTCTAACTCAATTTTGTCTTTGGGGTTCCTTAGGATGGTGGATATTTTTCGGTTTGTGCAGAATGCTGTCTTGATGTTATGTTTGTGGAGGATTTTGCTTATTCTGTCTGTGGTGCCTTTTATGTATGGGAGGAGGGCTTTGCCGTTTTCTTGTTCTCTGTCTTGGATTTTAGTGGGGGTTTCTTTTTGGATTAGGTTGGTGATCTTATTTCTTTGGAGTCCATTGGATGTTAGTACATTGGTGAGAGTGTGTAGTTCGGTTTTTAGGTGTTGTTCGTCAGCTAAGCGTTTTGTTCTGGAAATGAGTGTCTTGGCTACAGAGTTGATCTGGGCAGGGTGGTGGTGTGAGAGTGCGTGCAGATAGCGGTTTGTGTGTGTTTTCTTCTGGTAGATAGTGTGTCCTAGGGAGCCATTGGATTTTCTGTAGACTAAGACATCCAGGAAGGGAAGTTGGTTGTTCGCTTCTGTTTCCATGGTGAACTGTATTTTGGGGTGTAGGCTGTTGAGGTGTGTGAGGAAGTTGTCCAGTTTTTCTTTCCCATGTGGCCAGATTATGAAGGTGTCGTCCACATATCTGAGCCAGAGTTTGGGTTTGTGATCAGATTTATATATATATAATTTATATTTTGCTGATAAAGAAATAAAAGAAGACTAGTATAGATCTATTTCAAGCTTTTTAGCTTTCATCAGCTAGCCATACCCTTACTTGGATTCGAACTTGGGCTTCCTGCATGTTAGGCAGTTGAATTAACCTTCTGAGCCACACATGCAGGAAGCCCAAGTTTGAATCCAAGTAAGGGTATGGCTAGCTGATGAAAGCTAAAAAGCTATCCAGAAGCCCTCAGGCAGTTGCTTTCATGACAAACTATTTTGTATTAAATTTATATTTGTTGACAAAATTTACTTTCCCTTTATTTCTTTGTCAGTAAATATAAATTAAATAGTAAATATTTAATTATATATGTATGTGTATGACAGTAAATATAAATTATATGTGTATGTGTAGATATGATACTGTATATCATATCTAGCTAGATATCATTGCTATTTTGGGGATAGCGAGTTTGTGGGGACTGCTTTTTGCTTTGCTTTGTTTATTTGGATTTGATTTATGTTGTTTTTGTTTCTTGCTCTTCCAATTTGCTGCATTTTCTTTTAACAAGTCAGGCTTTAGTTGTAAGTTGCTTGTAATTGTTATTTGTTACTATGCTCGTTTATTTAATAAAATTAAATTCTAACACCAACACACACAAAAAATCAGATCCAATTAACTGAGCTTGCAAAATTTATAAAAATAAGAAATTTTGAAACCCAAATAATAATTGCCTAGTTACCTTTTATTAGATTTTATGTAATTTTATATAATTTTATTTATAAAATTTATTATTTTTTTCAAGATAAAAATAAAAATGCAAAAAGACAGGAAGGAAGGAGGGAGGGAGGAAAGGAAGGAAGGAAGGAAGGAAGGAAGGAAGGAAGGAAGGAAATGGGAGGGAGGAAATTAGAAAGAAAGGAAAGGAAAAGAGGGAGGGAGGAAAGGAAGGAAGGAAGGAAGGAAGGAAGGAAGGAAGGAAGGAAGGAAGGAAGGAAATGGGAGGGAGGGAGGGAGGGAAGGGAGGGAGGGAGGAAGAGCAAGAAAACATATTTAGCAAGAGGTAGCAGCTTTATATTGTATTATTGGTCTTCCCTCGATAAATGGCTAAATGTCAGTGTTTATGTTTTGTAGCTCTACGGTTTGAAGTCATCCAAATTCAAGGTGTCATCAATTGTATAAATGTTTATAATAATAAGGTTTGTTTGTTTATGCAACAGCTAAACTTTCTCATCCTAATAAGAATTGATTATGTAAACTTGGCAATGCCTAGATATGAGGCGGGAAACATGTTTTTTTACTTCATTCATTGCTCCTTATTTATCATACTTTTAATCGGCACATGGTTTTTCTTATTTTTTTAAGAAATCCACAAGATTTCGCAGTGCCTGGCTCTACCGGGCGTTGTGTTTTTCTTTCTTCCAAACTTAATCTGTCTCAAATACAGAAATAAAATTAGCCAAACAATTAAATTAGAAAAAGCCACTTCATCAGCTAGTTAAACTGAGCTGTTTTTAAAGAGTGCAATTTTATGCGTCTCTAGCGAAGTCTAAAAACTGCCAATTAAAAAGTCATTAAAACATAGTTAAGTTTGAAAGGATGTTTGTCAGCTGAAATAATTGTTAACATGCAACAAAAATGGCTCTTAATTCATGAAACTATACCTAGGCAGGAAAGCTGTATCGGCACTGAGATTCCTAATCTTGCTTGTAATCCTTCTCTTATCTTGCTTGTGAGGCTATTGGTCCAATATGAAGATCCTGCCCTCGATTAAGAGACAAAGCTTAAAATTCTGCAACTATATTGATGTTATATTCAAAGCCAAAGACACAGAGAGGAGAGGATGATAAGATTGCTAGAAAAGTGTCTTGGAAGTAATTCTCTATCTGAAAGATGGAACTTGGTTATTCTCATGATGGAACTTGGTCATTCTTCCTTCTATAAATTCAGTGTGTTTAGCTATAACAATGATTCCTAACCTAGATTGCAGCTGCCCCTGTTTGTGATTTGAAGCCACTCCAGTGTGATTCAACAGAATAATAGAATAACAGAATGATAACAGAATAAAAGAGAAGATCTCAAAGGTCCCTTCCAGTTCTATTCTGATTGATTGATTGATTGATTGAATGAATGAATGAATGAATGAATGAATGAATTGGATGGAAGATTACAACAAAAAAAATTCAACCAGTGAAACAGCTTGCCTCTAGAAGTTGTGGGACCTTCATCACTGGAGGTTTTTAAAAAGAGACTTTGTCTGAAACAGCATAGGGTTTCCTGCTTGAGCAGGGGGTTGGATTAGAAAATTTCCATGGTTCCTTTTGTCTCTGTTATTCTGAATAACAGAATCGGAAGTGTTGTGGCCCGCCAGCGGCCTGCACGGATCGTGGCTGATCCCGACAAAGAGGAGGCTGGTGTGGGGTCGTGCCAGCAGCCTGCGCAGCCGGCGCTCGCGTCGGACAGCGAGGAGGCTGAAGAGGATGTGGTGCCAGAGGCAGAGACTCAGCCAGGGCCTTCAGAACCTCCAGAGGCTCCTTCAAGTGGAGACAGCGAAGTGGAGGAGCCTCTCCTCAATGCTCGAGCACGCAGGGCTGCCAAAAGGCAGGAGTGGCTACTTAGGAAGACGAGGTCTCCTCGAGAGTAAGGTTTGAGGATAATTGGCCACTCCCTTAGCCTATTTAAGTCGCACACAGCTAGTGTGTTCTTGCTAGAAACAACTCGTATTTATTATCAGAGTGTTTTGGTTTATCATATCTTGTTTTCTGGGCTGGTTGCAAACCTTTGCCGGTCTTGTTTATTCTTGCTACTTAATAAATTTAATTTACTTAATAGGGACCGTTGGTGTGTGTCGATATCCTCGGAATTCTGAAGCTGGGGCAGAACAGGAAGGGACCTTGGAGGTCTTCTAGTCCAACCTCCTGCTCACATTCCAGACAAATGGTCTCTTCTTAAAAGCCTCCAGTGATGAAGCACCCACAGCTTCTGAAAGATTCAGAGTTATCTGCAGTACAGTAGTGGCCAAAATTGTGGAAACCTTTTGGGGAAAGTGTATTTTCTAAAACTAGCTAATAACACATTTTTTTTGGAGGAGTACCATAAAATTATATATCAATGGAAAGATAATTTAATCAAGAATGTAATGCAATATCTTTTGTGAAGGATTTGCTATTAGAATAGCAGTTACAGTATAAAGAAGAAAAGTGAAACATGTAGAAAAAATGAGATATACAAAAATTATCACCATAGAAAAAATGAGATATACAAAAATTATCACCATAGAAAAAACGAGATATACAAAAATTATCACCATATCAGTTAATACTTCGTTGGGTAACCTTTAGCATGAATTACGGCCTTACAACGTCTTCCCATGGAGTGAACTAAGTCTTTTAGTTCTGCAGCTGTTATAATGTGAAACCAAGATTGAAGGATTGCTTCTATTAACTGGGTTTTATTGCTGGGTCGCTTCTGACTAACAAGTTTCTTTAGTCGGCTCCATCGATTTTCAATTGGGTTAAGGTCTGGGCTATTCCCAGGCCATTCCAGCAGTGGAATAGGATTATCTTGAAACTCCAAAGAAAGCGGTATTATTAGCCATCAAACCTCAAAAATACACTTTTCCCAAAAGGTTTCCATAATTTTTGCCACTACTGTATCTACCAGAGATGTTTCAATTTCTTTAATAGTCTTCCCAAAATATGCTCTGCCAACTAAGCCTAATGTGTGAGATATCACCAGAGCAGCCAGAACAAATAAACTAGATAGTTTTGTTTTTTAAAATCAATATTAACATTACTGCTGTTTCCACAATCAAATTAGCTGAGAGACTAGAAGAGGGTAAAAATGCCAGGCAAGAAAGGTGTTTAGAAATTGTGGAGGGAGTTAGAATCTTAAATTCTCCTTTTCACAGTACCTTGTTCTCATCTCCTTTTCTCTCTTTCTGGAAGACGTTGCAAGGAATCTTCTCTGGGGAGAAATTATAAGAGAGGTTCCTTTCAAGCCATGGATTACAAGTCCAGTTAGATATTTGTGCACTTAAAAAGGCAAAGAAGAATACGGAAGGAATACTTGTGCCAGAGCAGAGTGTCGTGCAGTTTCATGACTGCCAGTAAGTTTAGTTGATTACAGAACTATTTTCCCAGTACAGTATAAATAAAACCTTCACAGATAAAAGAGTGTAGCAAGAATAAGACAGAAATAGCCATCATCGATTGTTGTGAAGGAAAAGTTTTAACCACAAATGTGACTACAATAACATTCCTGTAGGCCAGGGGTGTCAAACTCAATTTCATTGAGGGCCATATAAGGGTTGTGTTTGACCTCGGGGGGCTGAGGTGGGTATGTCCAGGGTAGGCGTGGCCAGCTCGACATCACTCATGGTGGCACAAATGCTCTGCCAGCAAAAAGGGGCTCCTGAGCTCTGTTTTGGCTGCGACGGTCTCCTGCAACTCTCTGCCAGTGAAAACAGAGCTCTCACTGGCAGAGGCACCACGGGCCAATCCTTTGCTGTTTCCAAGGTGGCCCAGTGAGTTAGATCTAAGAACCTCGGGGGCCGGATCCTGACCCCGGTCCTTGAGTTTGACACCCCTGTTGTAGACACATCTGTCTATACTTTGGAACAGGGGTGAAATCCAGCAGGTTCTGACAGGTTCTGGAGAACCGGTAGCGGAAATTTTGAGTAGGTCGGAGAACCAGTAGTGGAAATTTTGAGTAGTTCAGAGAACCGGCAAATACCACCTCTGGCTGGCCCTAGAGTGGGGTGGGAATGGAGATTTTGCAGTATCCTTTCCCCAGGAGTCAAGAGGGAATGGAGATTTTGCAGTATCCTTCCCCTGCCACATCCACCAAGCCACATCATGCCCACCAAGCCACACCCACAGAACTGGTAGTAAAAAAAATGGATTTCACCACTGCTTTGGAGTAGACATTCATTGTAAATGTCCTTTCTCTTAGCAAATGTGATGCATCAGATAAATCTAGGCCTTGCCAGATTTATTGATATATTTATAGGCATATCCTTGCACAGACTCTTTCTTCAAGTTGTTCAGGATAACCATTGTCCTCAAAAGTATTCTTTATATTTATTTATTTATTTGATTTATTTGTGAAATGTGTATAAGGTAACAGATATAAGTATAAACATGATCATGAATACAGGAAATGGATACCAAGAAATGGGGACAGTAGGATAGGGATGGTAGGCACGTTGATGTGCTTACGCACACCCCTTATAGACCTCTTAGGAATGGGGTGAGGTCAACAGTAGACAGTCTAAGATTAAAGTTTTTGGGGTTTGGGGAAGAAACCACAGAGTCAGGTAGTGCATTCCAGGCATTGACCACTCTGTTGCTGAAGTCGTATTTTCTGCAATCAAGTTTGGAGCAGTTTACCTTAAGTTTGTATCTATTATTTGCTAGTGTATTGTTGTGGTTGAAGCTGAAGTAGTCATTGACAGGTAGGCCATTGTAGCAGATCATTTTGTGTACTATGCTTATGTCAGACCGAAGGCGGTGTAGTTCTAAGTTGTCTAAGCCCAAAATTTCAAGCCTGGTGGCATAAGGGATTCTGTTGTGAGCAGAGGAGTGGAGGACTCTTCTCGTGAAATATCTCTGGACTCGCTCAATTGTATTAATGTCCGATATGCAGTGTGGGTTCCAGACAGATGAGCTGTATTTGAGAATTGGTCTTTTGTTCCGCTCTCTGGGTTGGCACAGCATGAGAGACTCTTTAGCAGCCCCATATTATTACTGAGTTTTATGGCAGAACCAGCTTTCACCAGTCACATAGACCATTTTGGCTGTTCCAATCCATGGTTTCGCAAAAGTGTACGCTCCTTCCAAGCTTCTCGTTTGGAGAAAGTTGGGAGAACAATCTTGCCCCACCATCTAAAGTGCTACTACTTCTCCTTTCATCTCGCGGAGGCTAGCATGTGGAAGACGTTAACTGCAAAAAAAAAAAGGCATAAAAGTGTTATGTCACTCAAAAAGGATCAGAGGTGGAGATTGTATTTTGGAGATTCTATAGAATTTCCCAACTGAGTCCTTTCCCAAATGCTGATAGAGCTAATAGCTAATACTTGGAGCAGGAGCAAACAGATTTTCGCCTGTTTTACTAGGTGTTTTTCATCTAGATTTGTTTGGAGCCAGCTTTAGAGAGCCTAGAATGTACATTTGCTATGTCTGTTTAAATCTGGTTGATCTCACCCAGCTGGTCCGAAGTGTTTGGCTATGGAAAATGTAATGGAAAAAAATAAATTTTAAGCAACTAGAACATTTTCTCCTTTGTCATAATAAAACAGTACAATCCCAACATTAAAAACCCAACTCAACAACAGTATTACAACTGAGAATGGCATTAGCAAATTCGGTTATGACTATGGAATCCATCATAGATATGTACTTAAAATAAAAATTTTAACTTCTTGCAGATGACAACGGCTGTTCCAGAGCCATTAACGTTCATCGTATTAATCTTGTGTTATGATCCTAACGATGCTGAGAGCTATCAAAGAAACACAAAATGAAATCCAAGCATGTGTTAGAGAAATCACATTCCAACACCACATAAATCAATCTCTCTCTTTCTTTCTTTTTCCTCCCTTTTTCTTTCATAATTCTCTAAGGCACTGCTCCGCATAAAACGCCAACTACCTTGCAATATTTTTTTTCCACTTCTGTTTTTCAATATTTATGGGCTAGGCAATAAACCAAAGGAAAATCCCTAAGAAATAAGTGATTTTAAACAGATTTGTTGAATTACAACCTCCGACTGCTTCAGAATTTTCAGTGGGGTTTTAAATGCTCAAGCAGACATGGAAACATCCTTTTTTTTGGGGGGGGAGGTGGATTTATATATATATATATATAGTCACAGTTATTACAGATGTCCTTGAGAATGAGAGAAAGTCGAAAAAGTCAAAAGGATAACCGTGATCAAGCAATTGAAGCGCCATCTTCTTTTAATGTGTGTCTTGCAAATAAAAAGTGTTGGGATGGTGAATGGCACAGTCGTAGCTGCCATCTTTTCTTACCTCAATTCCTCAGCCATTGATAATCCTGTTTGTTATTACCTCTCAATTATGGATCAGTAGAGGTGAAGATAATGGAGAGGAAAAAGAGGACTTAGTGTGCAGAGATGGACAGGTTAACCCTAAAAAATAAAGGAAAAGAAGATTCGGATTATTTTACAACATGGGAATTATTTTACAAATGGTTAAATGACAGACATTGAGGTTAGAGGAGTGGAATTGGATGAAATATGGTCTATATGAGAAAGAAAAATAGATGAACTATTATTTTGATGGTTATATAATCGACACTGATGGAAGGTTGTATATGTTGTAAAGATGATCAATAGTATTGTATATTTGTTTATATATTACCATATATTTTTTCATATATATATATATGATTATAGTGACGCTGATGATGTTTGTATGTTAACACCATGGACACCTAGAAAACACACTACTCAACATAGAAATGTAATGTATGATATAAAACAATAAAAAAATACTTCAAAAAAAAAGAGGACTTAGTTCTATAGAGAGAGATAAAGATATGGGAAAAAGACCTTGACAGACGTAGGTATCAAGGGAACAGATAAGAGAGGCCGTAGGCCCGTGATGGCAAACCTATTGCACGCATGCCACCTGTGGCACACGAAGCCATATTGGTGGGCATGCAAGCTCAGCTCCGGTGCGCATGCGTGTGCTGGCCAGCTGATTTTCAGGCCTTCTCGGCCCACCGGAAGTCAGGAAACAGGCTGTTTCCGGCCTCTGGAGGGCCTCCGGGGGGGGGAGGCCCATTTTTTGCTCTCCCCAGGCTCCAGAGCCTTTCTAGGAGCTTGAGGAGGGCAAAAATGGCCTTTCCCACCTCTAGAGGCCCTCTGGAGGCCAGAAATGGCCAGTTTGTTGACTTCCGGTGGGACTGGAAGGCCCGTTTTTCACCCTCCCCAGGCTCCTAGAAAGGCTCTGGAGCCTGGGGAGGGTGAAAAATGGGCCTACCGGGCCCACCATGCCATCACGTGCCAAAAGCAGGGGGAGTGCGGGGGGGTTGTGCGTGCATGCGTGGGGGGCAGGGTGCATAGAATTATGGGTGTGGGCACACGCACATGCGACTCCCCGCGCTCCCTCACTTTTGGCACACGATGGCAAAAAGGTTAGCCATTAGTGGCATAGGCCACAGCTGCACGATGGACAAAGAGACTCAATAGTCCTAACTTCTCAGGTTGGAAAGGAGATGGTGGGAGATTTGTACTTGTAGACTTTCAAGTTTCTGTTAAAGTCACTTTACAACCAGTAGAATGAATAGAAGATGACCAGATGAGCTAGATGAGTTAAATCTAGCTTAACAAAATCTTGCAACTCTGAAAGTACAATCTTCCCTATGAACTGCTAGATCCATTAGGGGAAGTTCTTCTTTCGTTTCCTTCTTTGACCATTAAACAACTGTAGGCACCTGCACCTCTTGTCTGATGGTTCCCTAGGTAACATCTCCTTTCCCTTTTCCTGAAGGTTATCCATGCATTCCATTACACAACTGACACTATTCCTTGCAGGTTTCACACTCCAAGATAAGATGTTCCTGTTTTGCTAACAAAATCACACTCTTGAAAAAAAGCTTGTATTGAGTTGCATCCTGGGCCAAAGTGGGTGGAATCTCTCTCTCTTGAGTCTTGGTGATTGCATGACGAAGTCCTTATTGTTTGCTTGGCAACAGTATGGTGATAATTCACTGTGGCTTTCAACCAGGGTTATTATTATTTTTTAACTTCCAAGGCTAATCCCCAATCCTGAATTTTTCTGGTATCTTCTAACCCAAGAGCTTCACTGGATAGTTTCATCAAGATTAGGCAATATCAGATGATAGTACCACTTGCTGAAATTTAATTAACTCGGGTTGGTCAAGGTGATAAAAACCAGCCCTTTCTTGTTGCTACATGTTTAAGGATTTAAATGTATAACACACTCTGTGTCCTTCTACAATAGTGTTATTCAACCTTGGGAACCTTTAAGATAGGTGGAGTTCAACTCCCAGAATCACCCAACTGAAATCCTTTAAGAAGTTCAACTATCTTAAAGTTACCAAAGTTGAGAAAAAGTGGTCTACACCTTGGGGGAATATTATATGATTTTGAAGGAGGAGGAGGAGGAGGAGGAAGGTCATCTTAATAGCATTATGAGCCCCGAGCAAAGCAGTGTACTGGGCCCCTATGACAACTACTCACAGAAATAAAAATGTACCATATTTTTTGGAGGATAAGATGCACCTTTCCCCCCCAAAAAAGAGGGTGAAAATCTGGGTGCATCTTATACTCCGAATGTAGCCCCACCCAGCCTCTCAAACAGAGGTTTCAGAGGCTGAAAAAAGCCTCAGAAATGAAGCTTCAGAAAAAAAGCCTCCAAACAGAACTTCAGAAAAAAAAAGCCTCAGAAACAAAGCTTCAGAAAAAAAGCCTCCGAAACAGCTCTGTTTTGGAGGCTTTCAGAGGCAGAAAAAAAAGTTTTTTTCTGAAATGGAGTTTCAGGAGTTTCAGAGGCAGAAAAAAAAGCAAAAAATAAGCAAGACACAGAGCTCACAACCAAGGAATCTGTTGCTAAAATTCACCTCTGGGAACAGCTGATTGGGGGTATTCCAGGAGGCTGATCCACCCGCCAATCAACTTTTTTCTTATTTTCCTCCCCAAAAACTAAGGTATGTCTTGTACTCTGGTGCATCTTATACTCCAAAAAATATGGTAGTTAGTAATTGGATTGTAGGCTGCCATTACATGCAGAGTAGGTAGGTAGGTAGGTAGGTAGGTAGGTAGGTAGGTAGGTAGGTAGGAAGGAAGGAAGGAAGGAAGGAAGGAAGGAAGGAAGGAAGACAAATGGATCTGAATGAAAAAGTCAGTGGTGGAATACTTATGTCCTGCTGGGAAGAAAATCATATGGGCGAGTCCATTTTTCAGCAGGAGTCCAACTCAATTCAAGGAGTCATAATCTTCGCTTTTGCCCACCAATACAAAAAACAAGCCGAAAACAATGATAAATAAAATTGATTTATCATTATACTCTGGTGCGTCTTATACTCCGAAAAATATGGTAAATGGTTGATTAAAATTAAAACATATATTTATCAGTGTTAACAGTGTTAATTTCTATTTATGCGTGTTAGTATTTTAAAAATGCAGTAAAACGTAATAAATATGTTGCTGTATTTATATGATACAAGGTGCATTGAAGAGTTAACATACACAGATTAGTATGGGGGCCCTTATGCTCCTGGGGCCCCCGGGCAAATGCCCATCAGGTCCATGCATTAAGACAGCCTGGGAGGAGGAGGAGGAGGAGGAGTTTTATTTCCTTAATTACATACCCTTGCCCTCCCCACTCAGTTTCCCTGATTAAGAATTTCCAGTGTTGAAATGAACATAGCCACGTCTGTCAAAAATTAATTTGAAGTTGTTAGGATTATTAATGGCATGACTTAGCATCTTCTGCTTCTAGAAAGTCAGCTGACGGATCAATTCACTTCAGACAATTTGCTCTATGAAAGAAACACATCTCAAGATTTTTTTTTTCATTTCTTCTTTCACAAAAGCATTTGTCAAATATTTTTACTTAGTAAAAAAAAAAAAAAAAGGAAATAAAATTCTTCATGATGTGGAAGCCAGAGAGAGAGGCTCTTCTTGATAATTTCTCAACCCCTGAACAAAATATTTTAAATTCCAGAGATGTTTCTGACTTTTTAGACGCTTCTTAGCAGATAACAATGACAGCTCTATCAGCATTACACTTTTTGGGGAGAAATACCTTTATTTCCAGGTGCAAAATGTCAGAGCACCAGTTGTATGATTTTCTGTGTTTTAATTGAAATTGCAGATGTCCTTCTTTCCCAATTTAAACTTATCTCTGGTATTACAAAAGGCAGCAGATTAGGGTCAGAATCTCTTTCCCTAAAACAATACTGGAAAATCTGATTTATTGCTCCAGTTGTCATTGCAATGTTTTGCTTTAGGAAAAGAAAGAATAAATTAGCTCAGCATTTTTTGTTTGGTTTGCATTTTTAATTTTTTATTTTAAGAAATTCCCTGTTTTAAGAAAAATAATTAAAATGCCAATAATGTAATGATTTTGTGTCTTTGTACCTATGTGTCTTTGTGTGAGAGAGAGGAGGGAGGGAGGGAGAGAGAGAGAGAGAAGCAAGTATCAATCAAAGAGAATACTTGTAACTCAGAATTGAACAGTGGGGTCCTTGGTGCTCTCTGATTTGGTGGGTTTCTTGCAGGTGTTTCATTAACAAACTAGGTAACGGACTAAGTGCTGTTAAATGCTAGCACTTAGCTGCCAGCTGCCTGCAATTAGTGCGAGTTCAAATCTCACCAGGCTCAAGGTTGACTCAGCCTTCCATCCTTTCGAGGTAGGTAAATTGAGGACCCGGATTGTGGGGGGCAATAAGCCAACTTTGTATAGAATAACGCAGCTTAGCGGGGGGCAAAAGCCCTAATAAGCAGGTATATACAGCCGCCCTGAGTCTACGGAGAAGGGCGGCATATAAATTGGACTAATAAATAAATAAATAAATAAATAAACATCATCAGAGAGGCATGATTTGTTGAATACATAAGAGTTGTGTCTACTTCTCAAAGCAAATAAACACTAACTACCAGGTATTCCTCAACCTTGGTAAGACCACGCTTGGAATTCTAATTTTAGTCCCCACGATGTAAAAAAAGACGTTGAGACTCTAGAAAGAGTGCAGAGAAGAGCAACAAAGATGATGAGGGGACTGGAGGCTAAATCGTATAAAGAATGAATGCTGGAATTGGGTATGTCTAGTCTAGTGAAAAGAAGGGCTAAGCATGACATGATAGCAGTATTGCAGTATTTGAGGGGCTACCACAAAGAAGTGGGAGTCAAGCTATTCTCCAAAGCACCAGAAGGCAAGACAAGAAACAATGGGTGGAAACTAATCAAGGAGAGAAGCAACCTAGAACTAAGAAGAAACTTCCTAACTGGGAGAACAATCAACCAGTGGAATGGCTTACCTTTAGAAGTTGTGAATGCTTCAACACTGGAGGTTTTTAAGAAGAGACTGGGCAGCCACCAGTCTGTCTAGACCTACTAGAGCTTCTTTTTCTCCTCTAATATTTATACCTGTCTTTCAGGGGGAAAATTTTGAAAGACTGTGAGCTAGCATATGAAGATGCTGATAATGCTAATGACTTTTGTGGTTTACTAAGAAATAGGTGGAGTTTCCTCACTTTTGAGACATACCTTAACTAGTGCTGATGTATTGTTTAAGTGATCACCAATATTTCCTAGAATAATAATTCTTCTTCTCCTCCTTCTCCTTCTCCTTCTCCTCCTTCTCCTTCTCCTCCTTCTTCTTCCTCTTCCTCTTCCTCTTCTTCCTCTTCCTCTTCCTCTTCTTCCTCTTCCTCTTCCTATTCTTCTTCTTCTTCTTCTTCTCCTCCTCCTCCTCCTCTTCTACCACTTCAGGAAATGCAAAATTCTAATTCTTGCACTTCTGGCAGCTTCAACCATTGTTATTTGATGCTGTTGTAAAGTGTTTTTGACCTTCTCTCTCCATCTTCTTCTGGATCTGCCTCCTGTTCTTTGGCCTTCTCCTCTTTTTTTCTTTTTGTATATGCCTTGTATGGTATACAATCCCAAGACCATCTCTCCAGGTGAGGAAACCAGTTAACATGTTGTTTTTGTATGTAATTTAGGGCTGGTTCTTTTGTAGACCCTAGAATATTTAATCGTATCAATATTTAAACATTTACCTGGAAATAGGAAACTTAGACCTTCACTGTAGCAGGGGTGAAATCCAGCAGGTTCTGACAGGTTCTGGAGAACCTTTAGCAGAAATTTTCAGCAGTTCGGAGAACCGGCAAATACCACCTCAGGCTGGTTCCAGAGTGAGGTGGGAATGGGGATTTTGCAATATCCTTCCCCCAGGAGGGGAGGGAATGGAAATTTTGCAGTATCCGTCCCCTGGAGTGGGGTGGGAATGGAGATTTTGCAGTATCCTTCAACTGCCATGCCCACCAAGCCATGCCCACCAAGCCACATCACGCCCACCAAGCCACGCCCACAGAACCGGTAGTAAAAAAAAATTGGATTTCACCACTGCACTGTAGCATGTTTCGTCTTCTCAGAAATGCAGAAAATGAACCCAGACTGAGCCTCCCACATGTTTTGTGCTAATATCCCGATTAATTTTTGTCTTTAGGAAATATTGACTATGTTCAATTAATTAAAGAGATAAATTAAAGGGAGATAAAGAATGTCATAGTAGACGTTTTATTGGATTGGGCATTAGTCAACCTAGCTTGGATATATAAAAGACAGGGAAAATATTTAGGCAAGTTTAGGAATAGTTAGAATAAGATTAAGTTATTTAAGTCATTTTATTTGTTGGAACAGTTTTGGTCGATTGTAACATTTCTACGATATGCAAAGAAATATGTGATGAGGTTAACCATTCATGTCTATACACCAAATCTCCAAAAAGCTTCGTATGGTTACAGAATTAATGTGTTAGATTGCTTCAAAGAGCATTTTAACTAGACCCAGAAAAATCTGGGAAAAATCTATGCTATTCTAAAACCAGCCCGCATAATACCTTTGTTTCATTAGGCAGAAGATAAAATATGGGTGCTATTTTGTTGTGTCTATACAATGGTTATTTAGCATTCAAGGCAGGGAGGGCATGTGAAGGATTTATTCTACTCAGTCCCTGCATAAAAAAAGGTTATCTGGAATTTTGGGACAGATTTCATATTTCAACCGAGCTCTGCCAGCATCTAAAGCAACATCTTTACAATGCAAAATACTTGGGTTTGATCCATTGTGCAATTGTACTATCATCCCCCCCCCGCTCCGGTTTTAATGGATGTGGTAGGTAGGGAGTACAAAAGCTTAAACTGCCAGCAAGTTGGGAAACTAAATAGTTGATGGCTAAGATCTTATCTTGAAATTTTTCATCTCCTTTGCCATGTGAAATACATCCTCTGAATTACTAAAGGATAAGTTTGAGAAAAGTCTTTTGGTTGTCTTGGGAAATGTTTCTACTAAACTAATAAAGTAAAAGAGTTGGTTAACCTTTGTGTTAGTATATAGAATAACAGAGTTGGAAGGGACCTTGGAGGTCTTCTAGTCCACTCCCTGCTTTGGCAGGAAACCCTATACCATTTCAGACAAATGGTTATCCAATATCTTCTTAAAATTTTCCAGTGTTGAAGCATTCGCAAGTTCTGGAGGCAAGTTGTTCCACTGATTAATTGTTCTAACTGTCAGGAAGTTTCTCCTTAGTTCTAAGTTGCTTCTCTCCTTGATTAGTTTCCACTCATTGCTTCTTGTCCTGCCCTCAGGTGCTTTGGATAATAGTTTGACTCCCTCTTCTTTGTGGCAGCCCCTCAAATACTGGAACACTGGTATCATGTCTCCTCTAGTCCTTCTTTTCATCAAACAAGACATACCCAATTCCAGCAACTGTTCTTTATATGTTTTAGCCTCCAGTCCTCTAATTATCTTTGTTGCTCTTCTCTGCACTCTTTCTAGCATCTCCACATCTTTTTTACATCGTGGCGACCAAAACTGGATGCAGTATTCCAAGTATGGCCTTACCAAGGCATTATAAAGTGGCATTAACGCTTCACATGATCTTGATTCTATCCCTCTGTTTATGCAGCCTAGAACTGTGTTGGCTTTTTTTGGTAGCTGCAGCACACGGCTGGCTCATATCTAAATGGTTGTCCACTAGGACTCCAAGATCCCTCTCACAATTACTACTATTGAACCAGGTACCACATACACTGTAGCTATGCATTTTGTTTTTTATTGCCTAAATGTGGAACCTTACTTTTTTCGCCATTGACTTTCATTTTGTTAGATAGCACCCAATGTCTGTCAAGATCCTTCTGTATCTTAATGAATTTTAAATTGTTTTAAATTGGAATTTTAATTTTATATTGTCTTTTAATGAGGCACTGTGCATCTTTACCGTTGTGAGCCACCCTGAGTCCTTGGAGATATGGTGGCATATAAATTGCATTACAAATAAGCAAATAAGCAAATAAACAAATAAACAAATAAACAAAAAATCTTAAGCAGAGGTGGGTTTCAGCAGGTTCTGACCAGTTCTGGAGAACCGGTAGCGGAAAGTTTGATTAGTTCAGAGAACCGGTAATAAAAATTCTGACTGGCCCCGCCCCCATCTATTCTCTGCCTCCCAAGTCCTAGCTGATCGGGAGGAAATGGGGATTTTACAATAACTTTCCCCTGGAGTGGGGTGGGAATGGAGATTTTACAATATCTTTCCCCTGCCACGCCCACTTAGCCATGCCACGCCCACCAAGCCACACCCACAGAACCGGTAGTAAAAAATTTTGAAACCCACCACTGATCTTAAGCCTATCTTCTGGAGTGTTGGCTATTCCTGCCAGCTTGGTGTTGTTTTTTATCTTTGTTGCAGGAAAAATTGATATGGTGGTATCCATATAAGCTTCCCTTATGAGATTCCACAGCTTTTATTTCTAAAGTTTGACTATCATTTTCATCTCTGATCAGATCTCTCTTCAGAATTTCTGGTTTCCTGTTGTTGTAATGCAGGCAGTCCTTGACTTACAACAATTCGCTTAGTGACCGATTGAACGCCACTGAAAAAAGTGACTTACAACCGGTCATCACATGACCATTGCAGCATCCTCAGATTACATGATCAAAATCTGGATGTATGGCACCCAGCATGTATTTATGATGGTGGCAGCATGCTGGAGATCATGCAATTGCCATTTTTCGTCCTCCCAGGTGGGTTCTGACAAGCAAAGTCATTGGGGGAAACCCGATTCCGTTAAGAAGTGCAATGATTTGCTTAACGGCGGTGGCAAAATGGTCATAAGACTGGGGCATGATTCACCTAACCATCTTGTTTAGCAATGAAAATTCTGACAGCAAGGGAGAAACTGAAGTCCAAGTAATTGGTAAATTTTTTTCCCCTAAAAATGTTCTTTTCTTTTAATCATCTCTCTTATTTAAAAGGCAATGACAAATTTGTGTTTAAAATGAGAGAGAATT